>NW_022984958.1:663419-821276 GCF_010015565.1 Dissoconium aciculare CBS 342.82 | reverse complement strand
ATCCCTTCCTTAACTTCCTTGAGGTTGCAACCCTTGCATCGTCATCACCGTCAACCAAATTTATTGCAGCTCCAAAACATAAATCAACTATCATGGCATCCTACCTCAAGAACGCCTCGTTCCTCCAGAACACCACCTATAACCTTCCCGTGCTCTCCATCATCGGCTACTCCGTGCTGTGCATCGTCCCGCACTTCGTCGCCGTCAGCATCGCCTATGGAGATGACCCCAGCAAACTCGACAACACCAACCCTCACGGCGCCGAGGGCGAACTCGCGTTGAAGAAGAAGCTCGGCCCAAAGAAATTCGCCGCCTACGAGCGGGCCGAGTCCTGCCAGCGCAACCACTTTGAGAACTTCCCATTGTTCGTCGCAGCCATCTTCGCCGGGCTTCTGGCCGAGGAGCGCCTCAAGACTCCTCTTCTCGGCGGTCTGTCTGCGTCTGCGGCTGCCGCTCAGATTGGCGTGACTGCTTTCTCCGTCGGCTGGCTCGCTCTCCGCGTCCTCTACACCGCCAACTACATCACTACCACAAGCAAGGCCTTTGCGGCCGTCCGCAGCCTGCTGTACTTCGCTGGCAACGGCTGGGCTTTCACCATTTTGGTCAAGTCTGCGTACGCTTTGGCCGCATGAACGATTCGCTTGGGACAAAGAGAAGAAGGTTGCAGGTGAAGTGAGATCTGGATAAAATGCTATAACTGTGCCTTTCCAGGCTTCGATGTGCTTGAATTCGGGCTTCCCTGCCTTGGTAGTTAGCTACTCGATCAACAAAGTGTGCAACGGGAAGACTTATGAAAAAAAGTTGGTGCCATCTTCTCTTTCCTTCGCAGGATTGAGAGATGGCATCACGTCGAGAGACAAGCCCATTTTCACCTTCCCGCGATCCCTAGCATTCGTGAAACCTCCGAGTACAAGTTAACATGAACAGCTTCGGTGGTGTGGCGCGCTTCCACGTCTCGTCCTCGCTTAGCATCCGTAAATGCTACAGACCTATCAATCTTGACCATGTAGGGAAGCAATGCGATCGAGTGGACTGGCAAGAGGGATCACAGACAAGCCAAAGCTTTGAGCCTCACTCGAGAGAGGTCCCGCAGTCCACTCTTGTTTACCCAGGTTATCAAACCACACCTCATTCCCTAGCATGTCTCAAGCTGGAGGACGTGTAGCAGCACCATGATGTTCAGCTCGAGAAGTTTCAGCTTACAGCCAAACAGAAATCCACTTTGACCATGCATGTGTAAATCTTGTCGGACAATCCCAGAGTGCTCGAAACGGGGCAGGTTGCCACAGACTGCTCAGACGTGTTCCCATAGAGCCAAGATCACATTGTCGAACAAGCTGTCATCTCTCGTATCGAAGAGAATTTCCCTTTGTCGAAGCCCAGCTCGGTTTGCCAGGTTCACTGCAAAGTTCAGGTCTCGACACCCAAGCATGGCGATTCTCCGTTTGTGTATGAGCACTGCCACTGAAAGACAGTCTTTGATTCCATCTCAACATGATCACAGCAACTGCCATGACCCGCCAGAGAGGCAGTATGCCTTGCCAAGGCGCAAACGGACAAAGTACATCTACAAAAGCCGCTCGCCATCTCATAAATATGAGGAGACATTGCATATCCCCAAGAAGAGGAGGCAGTGTGTTTGGCGTTCGGTGCTCACCAGTCGACCAGAATTCTCCAACTCCGTGAGGGGAGTGGTATATTCTGGGAGATGATTAACGCAACTGGTCGGATGACTCTTGTCCGCGTTAGCCGACAGAGACTCGACGCCTGAAGCATGATGCTGTGGCGCGCGCTTGTGGTGATCCGCAAGTCGTTCGTAGGGGTGGAGAACTGAGTGGCTTTTCGCCGAGGCAATATCGCGGATATGAGAAGTGGTCAGGACATCTCCGTCAAAGTCATCGTTGCGTAGAACAGGGTCAACAGAATCGGTGCAAGAAGGTCCGTGTTTGCGTACTAGATCCAAGTTACTCGGCATCGAGCATGACCTTTTCCGAATTCAACTCACACGCTCAAACAGACCGAAACTGCTTTGCTGGCGGCACGGACATGGTTGACAAGGTTGCCGGGGCTACCACACGCCAGTGACTCTCTCGAGTCGACCACCTGAACCGATTGCATCTGAGGTAAGCTCGATCGTCTGGCACCTCGTCTCATGACATAGGTCTGGCTAGTACGAAGCCGAGCAGTTTGTGAAGATGCAAATTGTCAGGCAGTCTGTGTGATGGCTCAGATCCAAATGTGAATGTATGTAGTGCCCTTCTTGTAACCTATGTGTCTTCAGCGCAGCAGTCAGAATCACGTTTCAAGCGAGGCACAAAGGCAAATAAATCGAATCGAAGCCGGGACTGCTCGGCCCACTCGGAACCTAACATTGCGGAACGTTCTCGGCGCAATCAGTTTGACCAGCAACGAATGACAATGACACGAGGAGATCCTCAAGGCATCTTTTTTTACCAAAAAGCCCGTCACCTCTCGCCCAGTTCTCTCCCACTGCATGACGAGCAGCCATCAGTGAAGCAATCCATAAATGACCAAAGCAAAAGTCTGGGCAGCCATCCCGACGCGCGCCTCCCGAGGAGAATCTGACCAAACCGACGCATGGGAAAGCTGTGTTTCGTGCTCTCTCCTGGAAGGAGAAGAGCCCGGACTCGAGACCGGCAACGCTTTCATCGTCTTCCTCGTACGCCATCCAGATTGTGTGAGCTTCACCGAAGTGCATGGTCCCACATTCCTTCAAACGAACAAGCCAGTACGACTAATAATCGATACCAGCTGCTTGTCCTTCATTTGAAAATGTAAGACATTGCGATGCTTGGAATTACCGAAAAGAAATGGTTAGGGTTAAGCACCCTGCGATGCCACTTCCACGACAAGAGCGACGCGACTGATAAGACAATTGAAATGAGACCATGCTATGAGGCTCGAGTGTTGCCGTCAGAGTTGTCGACTCCTATCGCGCAGCGTAAGCTGTGTATCGGACGATGCTGGCAAGCGTGAAGCAGACTCAGCAACGACCAAGTGAAGGGCTCGCGGAGGACCGATGGGAGGGAATGTGCTCTTGGTTTGTTTTGGTGAGAAACCGCTCATGCCTGGGGTGAGGATATTTGATTTGCGATGTCCAGCTCTGCGAGGTTTAATAGTCAGCGACAAGGTTTCCATTCAAGGCGGCATCGAGCTTGATGAACAATGTGCATCGTGAGTGACGTCTGGGGTGAGAAGAGTTTGCCCAGGAAGACGCGTTGTGACGATGATGGCGCTGGAGGCTGGAGCAATTCAATACGGCGTGCTATACTCGCGCGTTAGCAACGCGCACAACGTTTGCAGCTCTCAAGTATCACATCACCCCGATGTGCCTATCAATTATTACGCGATACAGGAACCAATTAATCGCAATCAGCGTATACTCCCCCAATCTTTTTCAACGAACAACATGGTGTCTTTCGATGAGGGCGAAGACGATCTGTACTTGCTCAAGGCATCCAGCGCATTGCTGAACGATTTAGTCCATGGATTGAATAGATTGCTCCGGCGGCCAAATGGCCAAGTACATAGTCTTGTCAAGCAAAAAGATCTAGACCGGATCGTAAATATCGTATGTAGAGATTCTATCGCCCGAGCAGAGTCATGACAATATCTTTGCTCAGACATCCTGGTAGATTGAGACTTTTCAAGGAGAACCGCAATTACTCGATGCCCACCTCGTCAAGATCCTACTTCCGATCGTCAGCGCTCTCCTCAGTTGTCTTGCGCAGGCGAGAAGTCAGAAGACGGATAAACACATCGATTCGCAAGTCGCAATTTGCACAATACTCTATACGCTATGCAAAGTCCGAGGGCAGAAAGTAATCGTGGGGTTCTTCAACAACGAGCCGAGATATCTCGAGCTCATACTGGTTGCGCTCGAAGCCACTCTGATTGACAGCTGTAGTCATGGGAAGTCATGGCAATTGCACTACATTTTATCGCTTTGGCTATCACATCTATTACTCACGCCTTTCGATCTTAGCACAATTTCGTCTGCGCCCTGCGTGATCAGCAACGCTGAGGAGTCACAAGCAGCCTTTCTGCAGAGTCTTCCCCCATTGACAGCTCGCATCCTCCAAGTCGGCTTGTCATACATTTCATCATCGACCAAGGCTCAGGACGCTGCGGCAAAATTGATAGTCCGACTCATCGTGCGGCCCGATGTACAAGGCCATCGAATTGGGGATTGGCTGCTCGATCGTAATCTCGCACTACTTCGTGGCGGGAGTGATACAGGTCGCAATGATGTCTACGAGTACATCGGAAGTCTCCGATTATTGGCAGACATATCGTCCGCGAATGAAGTCAGCCATCTATTACCCAGGATATACTCGTCGTGTCAAGAGCTATTTGATGAGGAGGGAGGGAACTTGATCGCATCAAACGCAGTCGGGAAAAAGCTCGCAGTCAAGATTTTTCGGAACATTGGAATCCTGTCACTCAAGTCGACAGTCTCGGAAAGTCCCCTGCTCGAGTTTGTACAATCTACTGGCGTTGTTGAAGGCGTTATAGACTACCTTCTAAGGTCGCTCGGCGACAAAGATACGCCTGTGAGACTGGCTGCGGCCAAGGCAGTGAGTCTTATCGTGCTTGAACTTGGTGAAGAAATGGGTCATGAAGTGGTCGAAGCCATCCTGGAAACATTGAAAGAGGATATTCCGAGATCTTCCGCCAAAGTCGACTTGACCACAGTGGATCCCCTCAAGTGGCATGGTCTTATACTCGCATTGGCTCACGCCTTGTTCAAGCGATCAGCATCTCCCGAACAATTGCCAGACATTCTCAAAGCTTTATTCACTGCACTTCAATTCCAACAGCGCACAGCAACTGGTACGCTGCTCGGCACCAATGTGCGCGATGCCGCAAATTTTGGCATCTGGTCGCTGGCTCGGCGGTATACATCGACCGAACTTGCAGCCGTCAGTGTCAGGGCATTGTCGTCCGATGATGTATCAACGTCTGCTGGATCGATCGTACAGCTTTTGGCTATTCAACTACTGCTCTCCGCTTGCCTAGATCCAGCTGGAAACATCCGGCGTGGTTCATCTGCTGCACTCCAAGAACTTGTTGGCAGGCATCCCAACATAGTGCGTGAGGGCATAAGTCTGGTTCAGGTGGTCGACTACCAAGCCGTCGGTCTGCGGCACCGTGCTATGATCGATGTTGCAGGCCAAGCTGCAGCCTTAGATCCGCTGTACTGGAGTTGCTTGACAGAAGCCCTTCATGGTTGGCGAGGACTCGGATCGTCGGATGTCTCATCTCGTGAGAGCGCCGCATCATCAATAGCATTGCTCTGGGTCAGCCAACCCATAACCATTCACAAAGATGTTGTAGATGACTTGATCAAGAATCTGCAGGCTCGATCTTCAAGCAATGTCGAGGCGATTCATGGCGATGCACTTGCGATTGCCGGCATCCTAAATCACAGCGCGCATCTGAATATTTCGGATCGACTCAATTTGGTTCAGCTTTGGACGGTCATGGATGACTTGCAATCTGCTTTCGTCGAATTCTCCCCAAGATTGCTGCGCGCTGAGCTACCAAAAGCGATCATGAGAATCACGACGGAATTGTGCAAGCTTTCAAGCCGCGACATTCGGCTGGCTAGCGATACAGATTTGCATTCGTGTAGATTAATGGACCGGATGACTGAGCGACTGCTGACCCGTCACGAGGATTGGATCCTGAATCTCGTTCCGGATATGGTCTCTCAGCAGCGCATATTCTCCCAAACTCACAAGGTGAAGTTGTCGTCGATAGATCGCCAGCACCTCTCTGTGGAGATCCAAAGAAGTTCCGGCAAATCTAGCTTGCATGGAGCCGGAAGGGCTATTGCACTCGGAACCATCGCAACATCGCCGTCGACTGAGCAAAGCGAACAGCCATCAAGCGCGGCTATACAATGCTTAGCGGACCTCATGAAGGCTACCAACGTCGATTGGCGAATTATTGGTGCCAAATCTCTGCAATTGACGGCCAATAGCCTTATCACTGTCGAGATCGAAGACACGATGCTCATCAAGATCATCTGCTCTGCAATTCGAAGGGGTCTGAAGGACTATACTATCGATGAACGCGGCGACATCGGTTCATTGGTCCGCATTGAGGCGATCAAATGTACCTCTAGCGTCTTCACAGCTACGCTTTTAAAGGACGAAATGGAACTCAAACAAGACCTTGAGTCCGATATTCATCGACTGTCGCTGGAGAAGCTGGATCGCGTTCGTATACAGGCCGCCCAATGCCGATCGGAATTCATGAACCTGGACTGGAGTGTCACTGATATATCGAGCATTTCCACAACAGCTTATTTCACGATAGCCCTTGCACCATTACTGAGCTCAGACTCGCCCGATTGGAAGCGTTCCGGTCTGCTTTCGGGATGCATCTCATGCGCAGGCACTGGTGCAGAGGCGTTACTTCAAGCGGCTCGACAAGTTCTTGCTACAAGCATGATGAGCGCACCTGCGGAGCTGCTTGAGCGTTTCATGAGCGACTTCACGAGTGTCCTAAAGAGATTGCTAGACGAGAATATCACTGCCATTCATCCCGCGCTGGAGCTTCTCGCGTTCGTACTTCGATGCAACCTCGTTGACGCTGTTTTCAGCTCCCAGAGCTTCAAATGGCGTGGTTTGCTGCTGACAGTGCAAAAATCTCATTTCAAGTCTAACGACATCCCAAGGATTGTCGCGGCGGTACAGGTGTATATTGGTTTGGCCCGGGTTGCCGCAGTTCGCGAGGAAACGTTGAAAAAGCTTTTGAGCATGCTCAAGACCAATCCTTATCCTCGCGTTCGCTTCGCAGTCGCTGATGCTTTATGGATCTCCACGGGAAACGAAGCATTGAGAGCATACGATGCCACATTGCCAGCTGTCCAGCACGCGCAATTATTCGAACAGCTTTCGGTTCACTGATATTGCCGAGAGTACGTGGCCAGGAATGTCATGATCATCGCAAAGTATAGCAAGAAATTCTTGAACCGGTAATCTTCCGTAGTCGCACAAGCGCTTGGTCATTTTCTTGTGTCTTGGCCGATGGCCTTTTTTGCCCGAAAGCGCTCTCGTGCTCGGGCGTTCAGATGACCTTCAAGTCAGCGGTACGCGCGTCTCTGGCTGCGGATGTATGACTTCCCATTTTGAAGCATCATGTGTTATTATTAGTTGAGCCATGCTTCTTCCAAGAAAGTCTTGGTAAGCGCTGTGGACGTCTCGTGTGACTGTCAAAGTTGCCTGATGGTATCAATCTTTCTACACACTTTCTCAACGTAGAGCTAAGCATCAACATTCATCTCGAACCTCATCATCAATACAGTACAATAAACACAATGCGCTTCGTCATCTCTTTGTCAATCTTGTGTAGCTGCGTCGCAGCCCGCATCGTTGGCCTCGCCGGCCCGGAAGTAATCTCACCGAACGCCAATATCACAGTATCCTTGATCACCGAGAACTACATCCAATCAGTCGCAGATATTTCTGTGGCGTTCAGTCTGTCGCCAGCGGTTTACCGTGGCTACCTTGGACCACTCCTACTGGGTTCCTTTTATCTCGGCTCAGCGCGCTCTAACGTGCTGAACAACGTCAACTTCACCGTTCAAACACCATCGGATCTGTCAGACGTGCACTACATCAACGCAGCAGTGACCAGTCTGTATGGCGCCAGTCATGTCCCTATTACGATGATCTGGAATCTTCGTGTGGACGTAGGGAATGCGACGAGCACGGCACTAGGCACCACCGTTGATGGCTTGAATGTTTGTAAGTTCGAGACTCAGTCACCTGCAAGCTTGCGCATGTATGATTCTTCGGGAGCTGTCGCATATTGCTGACTACTTCGTGCAATGGTAGGCCAAACCTCACTTCCAGTTGTGGCCAGCACTGCAACAGCGACGACTTCGCCAGCCGCAACAGCCACTTCCCCACTACAGTGTTTCCGTGGTGTCGAGAATGAAGGTCTGCAGCTCAGCATTCAAGCCGGACTTGTCACACTCGGCACATTGATCAATGACGTTTCGCAAGACTCGAACATAACCGTGCCGGACGACCTCAGACAACTCAGTGGCCTACTTGATGAACTGGCAGAGATTGTCCTGCCTCTCAACGGGTGCATGGTCAATCCGACAGCGACGTGGCCGCCACTCCCAGTACGCGACTCAAGAGTCCGGGTGACACAAATACTTGAAGGTATGGTGAGCGGGCTGCGGGCACTGTCCGCTGCGGTATTGCGATGTGATATTGCCGCCGCATCATCGATCATCTGCCAAGTCGAACGGTTGTTCGTAGATGCGAACGCGTATTGGACGTCTCTGTGATTCAAAGATCATCAGGGCGCGAGCACGACTGGGGGAAGGATGTTCGTAATTGGATACGTCTTGAAGAACCGTCGTACATGATTGCGTTCATTCAACGCGGGATGAGCTTTCCAAGGTTGTCGTCACATGAAGATGATGAATGACATGCCACGTGACAGTACCCTTTGTCGATGAAATAGAACGCTAGCGACCTGCATGTCGGATTCGTACCCACCTGGGCAGCAGCCCTGGTGGTAAACTAGGATCTGATGAAGTGGCATGTGCCTCGGTAGATCTGCATTCCGTCCCTCAATTCTTCATCTTCGAGTCAATGTCACAAATAAATTATTATGAATCCGCAAATGGAAGTCGGACCCTGTGGAAACTGCCCTTACGAAATCCATTCAAGTCTACTTACGACGTGTACATCGATTGACAGGAATCGGCCAGATTTACGTGAAGTGATGAGATCATTGTACACATGAAGGTCCGGAAAGCGGCCTGTCAAAATTTGTATCGTGCCCGTGGTGCTCGGAGCTCGGAACATAAGGGTGAGACATCGGCTTTAGGAGACAGCAGGAGGTTAGGTGGTAATTATCCCCCACACGAACCATAAATCAGACACGCATTCATTAGAGGACGGGAGGGGCTTAAATGCCAATGCTGGAGACCGCCCAGGTGTGCTGTAATCCCAAAAGAATGAAACGAGAACGACGATCGCGAGGGCGGATGGTTTCGCAGGCTATGAACCGTGCCCGCCATATGATCATTGACGACACGACTTGATCAGTGGCGCACAATTGATGCAGGCGGAACTTGACAGGCATCTCTACTGTAGATCTCTGATGGACTTTTTGCTGTGCACGCGGAGGATCAAGATCGTTCTCGCAATATCACCGCTGCGCCTGCCTTTAAAATATCGACACGTGGTTCCCAGTAGATCGCATCATGCTTCTGTGGGTTTCAACTCGATAATCACGCATCTATTCTAGTGCGATGTGGACAGTGACAACCGAGATGACGGGGACAAAATAATGGCAGCCTGGCGCATAACAAAATGAGGCCTCGAGTAATGTACGTCAGCCCCGCTGCACATATAGGTGCACAACAACTAGCAGGGCGCGCCGAAATGCATATCTGGCCAGTATTCCTTCGACACATGGAACGGCAAACATGAACGGCCGCCGCAGACAGATGTGCACGACCTCAAGATGGTAGGGATAGACAGGCAGGCGTTGACGACTTTCCTTTGTGCGCTCGTCGGTTGGAGAACCGGCCGACGGCTAGATTGTGCTCCCGATGAAACCCATCGTGTCCATTCACGGAATTACAACATTTTATGTCTCCGCAGGGGCTCCATTCTCGCCGATGTGTCCCCTTTGCCTCCCGCCTGTTGCGGGACTGATCGTCCTGTGGGGTTCATCAGAAGTAAGGTTTCCATGGCACGCATCGGCTTCTACACACATGGCCAAGCCCGATCGTCTCGTCCCACTTCTTTCATAAAGCGATTAGTGTGGCTGTAAGACAACGAGCGGAGCCGGCGCTCGTTTGACGGATATCCTGAGAAGTCGCAAGTTTTCGTAGAAATGCTGCTTTATGCCCGCTGCTCATAGTGCTTACATGCTTTGACTTCCCTTTTTTCCTCTCATAATACACAGGTCATCAGTTCACCGAGCTCTGCCCGCTGACGAGAGATTGGGCGGCACTAATTCACAATTTCTTGGATGCTGATTACATCTGTGGATATTTTAGTAAAGTCCTTCTTCCTCCGCACGTTCATCAGCCGCAGCCCGACCGAAAGCGATTCCGGTTCCCGGATTCCCTCGAAATACGATAAGCGAGCGAGATCCGCGGCGCGCATCCAGAGGAATATATACATCATTATTCTACGTCTGGTCTCTCTTTTCGGCACGCTCTGAATTTACAGGCAGAATCGAGCTCCCGCACCAGCTCGTCTATAGCTGGACAGGCTTAATCATGGCTGCACTCGACACTTTGGACATCGTTGTTCTTTTGGTTTTGCTCCTTGGAACCGTCGCTTACTTCACGAAGGGCACATACTGGGCGGTCAAGAAAGACCCATACTCAGCGGTCCTCGCAAATGGCGCAGCACTCAAAGCCGGCAAGAGCAGGAATATCCTGGAGAAAATGCAGGAGAGTGGGAAGAACTGTGTCGTCTTCTATGGCTCACAGACTGGTACCGCGGAAGATTACGCATCACGGCTGGCCAAGGAGGGCTCTCAGCGATTTGGCTTGAAGACAATGACCGCTGACCTCGAAGAATACGACTATGAAAACATGGATCAGTTCCCCGAAGACCACATCGCCTTCTTCATTCTCGCCACATACGGAGAGGGCGAGCCGACCGACAACGCGGTCGAGTTCTACGAATTTTTCAAGGGAGATGACATTTCATTCAGCGAAAAGACCAGCGACGATGCTCCTCTGTCGTCCCTGAAGTACGTCGCTTTCGGTCTCGGCAACAACACCTACGAGCACTACAATTCCATGGTACGCGATGTGGACAAGATCTTCACAAAGCTCGGCGGAACTCGTATCGGCACTGCAGGAGAAGGCGATGATGGTGCTGGCACCATGGAAGAGGACTTTTTGGCCTGGAAAGAGCCGATGTGGGCTGATCTCGCCCAGAGCATGGGTCTTGAGGAACGAGAGGCCGTGTACGAGCCCGTCTTCGAGATCACCGAGAAGCCTGAGCTCAGTATCGAGGACACCACGGTCTACCTTGGTGAGCCGAACAAAAACCACCTCGAGGGCCTCTCCAAGGGACCTTACAACGCGCACAACCCGTTCATCGCCCCAATCGTCGAGTCTTACGAGCTTTTCAATGACAAAACCCGGAACTGCCTGCACCTTGAGGTTGACATCTCTGGGTCGAACTTGTCGTACACCACGGGCGATCACATTGCAGTTTGGCCCAACAACTCTGGAATGGAAGTTGATCGATTTTTGAAGGTCATCGGATTTACAGACAAGAAGGACACCGTTATCGGTGTGAAGGGATTGGACGCGACCGCCAAAGTGCCATTCCCGGTTCCTACTACGTACGAAACTATCCTCCGGTACCAGCTAGAAATTGGCGCTCCCGTTTCCAGACAGTTCGTTGCTACCCTTGCGCAATTTTCGCCAAGCGAGAATATCAAGGAAGAGTTGGCCAAAATTGGAGGCGACAAGGATGTGTTCGCGGAGCAGGTCACCAAGAAGAATTTGAACATCGCCCAATTTCTCAACCACATTGGCAAAGGCGCAGTCTGGGACAAAATTCCTTTCTCTTTGTGGATTGAGGGGTTGAACAAGATCCAGCCCCGTTACTACTCTATTTCGTCCTCTTCATTGGTGCAGAAGAACAAGATTTCGATCACAGCCATCGTCGAGTCCGTCGAGACCGCAGGCGCGCCACACGTTGTCAAGGGAGTCACCACGAACTATCTCTTCGCCCTCATGTTGAAGCAAGCCGGTGTTGCCAATCCCGATCCTAACGGTCTCAACTACGCTATCACCGGCCCGCGCAACAAGTACGACGGTATCCACGTCCCAGTTCACGTCCGCCACGCCAACTTCAAGCTGCCTTCAGATCCTAGCAAGCCCATCATCATGGTCGGTCCGGGTACCGGTGTTGCGCCTTTCCGCGGATTCGTCCAGGAGCGTGCGCACCAAGCTGCGAATGGCGAGAACATTGGCAAGACTGTCCTCTTCTTCGGATGCCGCAACAGTGAGCAAGATTTCATCTACAAGAAGCAGTGGGAGGTAAGTCTACATCATAACAACGCTTGAAGAAGCGTGTTTTCAAGTATATTTCATGACTTTTAAGCTGACCATTCTTCCCACAGCAATGGTCAAAGGAAATGAACGGCCAATTCGAGCTCATCACAGCCTTTTCCCGCGACGGTCCCAAGAAGGTTTACGTGCAACATCGCCTGAAGGAACGCGGCGCCGAGATCGACGCCCTCCTCCAGCAGCGCGCATACTTCTACGTCTGCGGTGACGCTGCCAACATGGCACGCGAGGTCAATGACACATTGGCTCAAATCATCGTCGAGCAGAGAGGCGTAGACAAGAAAAAGGCGGATGACATCGTCAAGGGCATGCGGGCGAGCGGACAATACCAGGAGGATGTTTGGTCATAAAACGTGGACGAGAAAGAGTTTGTCTCGTTGTCATTTAAGGAGTCGCGCGAAGAAGGTCTAAGCACAAAGACATAGAGATGCAGGTGGTCCACGCTACACAGCCGCCATCACAGCGATACGGTCGTCATTGGAACTCGAGTACCCATGTTAACGCTCAGTGCTCGTCGAACGTCCCCCGGATCACACATCGTTTTGGGGGTGAACGGAATTCCGTTGTTACATTTTTTGGACATCTTGGACACTTTGGCACCAGATTGCGCGGGGTTCCGGGTTTTTCCACTTTTGGTTTCTGCGCCATAGAGAGAGAGGTTGTCATTTACTAAGTTTTCGAAATGAACAAATTTATTCTAGACTTGTTTGGTTTGCTTTGAAGTTCGAGGCGATCTGGTGGAGACCGTGCCCGCGACTCTTCAACCGTCATTCTCCTTGCGAGATTCAGGACTATTTCTTAGAGCTTCAGTATCCCTGCGATCTTCAAGCTCGAATTGTTTTCTGCGACGGGGCGCCGACGAAACCTGCATCCATCCCTGTCCAGTTAACACGAACCTCGCACACAAGGTATACCTCTCGGACCGCGCGCAACGAGGGTTGACGTCGTGCGCCAGCGACACAGTGTGCGATGCTCGGAGTTAAAACGGGACATTGCCACAGTAAACGGTGTCTCGAATGGGTAAAAATGTATCTGAAAAGTGCTCATATGCTCAGCTCTCTGGAATGACTGCACCTGGGCATACACACCTAGGTACATTGCAATGAAGATCCCGACATGGCAGTTCTTAGGGTTGTTTGATTTTGGTTGGGCTTGTTTGAATGTTGCCCAGGTAGACTTCAGTGCTGCCATTCATGGTTTCCATCGGTCTTTCTACATAAGAAATTCCTCAGAGCTCTGAAAAGCATCGCTCTTCGTTCCTGTTCATCCGGCATGTCTCTGCATGTCTTCATCAGGTTCAATTGATTACTTGCTCCCTTTCTGCAGCCATTGAACGTCGTGCAACTCAGTGTTCCACACCTTCTCCTTTGGGCCCTGGGACGGTGCAGACAGACAGATCTGCTGCAGTACTCTCGTCTGCCTTCAGCGTTCCTCATGCCGTGTTGCGTCGAGGAGATGGCGATGGCGAGGCAGCAATGTACATGTGCGCCGTCGCACTCGCAGAGTCTGAGCAAACCAACAACATCACTGTCTGTATTTGTGCTTCTGAACACGTCTGGGCAACAGTCGAGCTGGTCTCGTCAACAGGCAACATAAGTCCTCACGGTATACGGTGCATTCCCGACTGGAGAGCGGTGTCATTGATTGAGGGGACCATACCATCCCGAGTCTACGACAAAAGGCTTGTCCTTTTCGTGCTTGCCCAGGTGCTTTTCAGCATTCAATCGCCATTGCCACCTCGACATCTCTACGATCGCATCTGCCTAGTCACTATTCCATACCTTCTCACTTATCCCCGATTAAACAAATGGTGTTGGTTGGCATGTGAATTACTATCTGTCAAACTCTGCATCTTGAGCCACATTCTTGTTGTTGATAGCTCCTTGCCTCCCAAGGTTGCCATCATTTCGGATATTGGATAAAGGCGATTGTTGTTGATGCGTTGAGGTTTGGCTGGTCTTACGAGGTTGCTTGACTACCTAGGTACCTACACAGAGACACTCGCTCGAATAGCACTTCTGTGCCTGACTATTGCCATCCCGACGGACCAAGCAGATCGAGGAAATCGTTGGCTCGTGGTAAGGCAGTCTCTACTGTCATAGACCTCGAAGTTTCGCGCCGATCGCACGGCTTTCATTGGAGCAATTTTCAGCATTCAATCCTTAAGAAGGAGACAGCTACTAACAATTAGGAACGGCGATAGCATATCTATCGAGGTAGGTTAGGAAGACATGACGTCCCGGGAAATCGTGGAATGACATCGGCACCCTTGAGATCATCAATGCCCACGAGATGCCCATGATTTCTACGCTCTTGCCTACCCAATGCCTTCACTCTGCCCATACATCCATCGGACTTGACCGAACTTGTGACCCCATGTCTCCATCTCGACTTCCTTTCTGACCTACAACCTTCCCCCCGAGCAAACATTGCCTTCCTCGCTTCATGACAGTCACAAACATACACTCGTCTTCTTTCATTTTGCAGCTTCTACTTCTTCTTCCGCTTCTGTTCCTCTGTGATTCAGCTGCCTTACAATCTCCCACACCTCTTGGTAGCATTGCATTTCGATCATCCTCCAAATTCGTTCCCACTTACATTTTCTCTATTCGCTCCTTATCTCGAGATCATCCAGCACGATCGACATCCATCCAAGAGTTTATCATCTGAATTTGAACGTTCGTTGCTCTGTTCCAAGCATACTACGAACCTTCCGACTGAATCACAATACTGACGATGAATCTCCAGGCGTTTGTAAGGCAACGTGAGTCTTCAACCCCGATATCAAGAAGCCTTCCTCGGTAAGCACGTTGTAACGCCAGCATCAAGTCGACAGCGTCCACGAAAGATACCTCAAAGCACAATATCTCGCCCGTTCGGTTGAAAGCTCTGCCTTCTTCATCATCATACCAGATCCTCAGTGTTCTCGAAATCAAGCACCATGACCCAACACAAAAGCAGCCTTAGTCCCTACTGGGCTCGGTCATTTGCTGATCCAAACCACAAGCAAACTTCGAGCATGGCCGACCCGAAACACGGCATGCAATACTCTCGCTCAATTCCAGTCTTCCCACCCACAAATGTCGCTCATTTCGGTGCTGGGTTTGCGTCGGTTGGAAAAGCTGGACAAGGCTATGGCATGCTTCCAAACTCCGACGTTACGTCCATTGCTCATTCCTTCCAAGGCATGAATATTCAGAACCCCACTTTCGCTACGCAGAGCAAGAACACAACCATGTCCACTACCGCCAATGCCTATGGACCTCTGTCGTCAGAAGCTACGATTCCCTATAATCCCACGGCCTCGTATCTGTACGCCAATGCGTACAATACCAACGCCAACCAGCCCGCGGGAATGTACACCCCCCATACTCAACATTACATGTCACCAATGAACTATGCTAGCTATCAACAGCACGACAACAGTCCCATCTCCCATCACTGGACACCCGGGACCAACTGTACCCCTGGTGACATACCCACACTGATCACTCCACGTCGCGGCTCGATCTCGCCCAACGAGAATGATCAACCGACGACACCTGCGGGCGCTTATGGGTATGGCTACCCACAGGCCGGTGTTGCAGTGCGTCGTTCTCCGAGCGGCCCATTCAGTCACAACACTCCTTCTCCGGTGAGCCTATCAATGGGTACTCCATACGGTCTGTCAACAATGAAGCATCAAGAACAGAGTGACATCTCTCCCGACCTGAAGATGCTCATCATGCAGGAACCTGTCATCCCGCCGGCTATTCCTGCTCCGTCGTCGCCGCTGAAGCCACTGGATAGAGCTCTAGAGAACCAGCGTGGCGAGACCAATGTCTACATTCGGGGACTTCTTCCAGAGACCACTGATGAGATGCTTCAAGTTTGGGGCTCTCGATTTGGCGATATCAAGAGCTCAAAGTCGATCATCGACATGCAGACCGGTCTTTGCAAAGGGTGAGGAATCTTCACTTCAACATTATCGTTTAAACATGCTGACCTGATCACAGCTTTGGCTTTGTCAAATATCACAACTACGAAGATGCCGAGAATTGCATCCGTGGCTTCCATCATCTTGGATATGAAGTCAGCTTCGCCAGGGTAAGTGCTTCAGCAATGGGGGCGCTATGAAGCAGAAGGTCTGACTCACAATACTTGTAGGAGTCGTTCTACTCCAAGCTTAAGACGTTCTCCGATGAGAGTAACACTAATCTTTACGTCTCGAACTTGTCAAAGACAATGAACGAACACGAACTTGCTCAGCTCTTTCACCCACACAAGGTCTGTTCATCTCGTATCCTGCGTGACAAGAACGGTAATGGCCGTGGTGTCGGCTTTGCTCGGTAAGTCTTCCTGCCTGCGAATGGATGATCATGTTTTCATTCACCTTGTCCTATGGCAACGTGTTCACTGACGATGGTATACAGTTTTGAATCCCGTGAGGCATGCGAGGAGGTGATTCAGACCTTCAACAACACCACCATCAAGCACAACGGCAAAGATCTTCAGATGCAGATTCGTTACGCGGACACCCAGGAGCAAAAGTCGCTCAAGCAACATACTCAAGCAGCACGTCAATTCCGCTCGGCCGAGTACGAATATGCAACACAAGCATGGCGACGTGCGCCACAGTATGTCAGTCCCACGAGCCGTGACAACCAGCAACACGGCAACGAGTTCGACCAATACCTGCAGGCTTCGAGCGGTGGTATGCCTCAAGGACAGCGTTGGGTATCGCCAACACTACGCCGCAGTCCCCTGGGTGCCTCTATCGCACAGACCCCGACATCAGGTCTTCACAGCAACCTCAGCCAGGAGAGTCCCACCGCGCAAGGCAAGGACAACCTTGAGGCGAAGTCTGCCGTGACGGCCTCCATGCCCGGCCAGGGCAGCCCAGTCGACTCGATCAATCCTGTCATGAAGCTTGAGTGACCTTCCAGCGAACCACCTCCTTCACGTCGCTCGATTGCATCGAAACCCACACACAATCTTCAGCTTGGAAGTCTCCACGGCCAGGCCCGCCGAGATCCTTCTGAGGCTTCTTGCTGAACCCTGGTGCGCGCATATTCAACAACCACATTGCTAAAATGAGCTTTCGATATCAAGTCGATTAGGCTTGTCCAGTCACTTCCAACCAAGAGACGAGAGTATGATATGAGCAACATTTCCAGGACCAACATTAATCTTCTTCTTGGACGGGTCTACTGGACAGACTTGTGCAATTAATATATTTTGAAATTGTAAACGCAGGCGCGAGATCTGTAGATAGCTTGTCATGCTTATGAGTGTGCACCTTACTGTTTCCTCGTTTGCGTTCCACACAGTGCCTGACCGGCAACGGAAGGGCTACACCGTGTTGATTGCCTCACTGCTTTTCGAAGCCGCCATTGTGGCTGGCGATCGAAAGATCAAAGTCCACCATCGCATAGCTTTCAATTGATTTTCAATTCACATCGTGTTGAGAATGACAACTAATTACAGTCTCTAGTGCGCCATGTATCTTGCCTTCTCAGATAGTGTCCTCGAGCGCATCGGTGCAGCGTCCATCCCCATGGCGGTGGGTATTATTGAGATGTTTTGATACCTCCAGTGAATCGATGCCTTCATAATCGACGTACAATTTGCTTCTGTAGGAATGTCGATCTTCGATTCGAGACCCGCCGTCATTCTCTTTGGTGGTACTCCAATTGTATGATTCAGGTACAAGCCATCAGCTGCCGCAATTTGCGGGCGAATTGCACCTCATCTCTCTCTCTCAGTTAAGCATCGGAACTATACAGCCAAGGTGTTACCAAATATGCCGGATGAGCTGTATGTAAGATGGAGTGTATCACAATTGTAGTAGGTGAGCACAAGAGCTGACATGCCATATGCAGCACTAAATGCACTATTGAAAGAAATGACAGATGTAGGCGATTGCACGCGCATCACTCATGCACACAATGAACGCATGACGTGACCGCGTCTCACAACGCTACATGTCACAAAAGGGACGCTTGTATCCCAGGAGGTACAGCATCTGCTCCTTTCACCTGCCACGATGGATGTAATATGACGGTCGTCGTGCAGCTTTGCGTGTGCGTCTGCACTGAAATGTATGCTCAGGTGCATGTAGGGGACTTCCGATGTTGACCACAAGACAAGGCTAAAACCGCTCCAAAGCCAAATTGGGTATCGAGGCCGTTTCCCGTAGGACTTTGAATTCCACCGTTGGCCGCCACCTCCTGCTTCGATCAGGCACGAACCTCTCAAACAGGCGGCGAAACGCGAGGAAAACAAGCCTAATCGTCGACTCGCATCAACGAACGGGCACACCACACACCACTCCACACCACCCTGGCCATGGCGTTGTCTGACACCCGGCTGGCCGAGCGCGATGGAGAAAGACGAAATGAATCCGCTTCCGATATGGATGTCCGTCTCTGTACTATACTTGTGTCTCACGAACAAATTAGATCGCCGTCCCTATCACTCTGCTCTGCTATTCGCGCCTCTACATCCCCGCGACAGGTCGACTGATGGCCCGCTACAAGACTCGCTAATAGGATCGACCTGCGCTTCCATGTGATATAGTCAAATTCTATCACATTCTGACCTTCCAATAGAGCGCCGAGACTGGTGATCGATCGTGTGCCTTGTCTTGGCCATGATTGTTCCACTCCTCCTTCAGGATGAGTACCTTCCTGCTTGACCCTACGGTCGAATCGTTTGATCGCGAAGGTAGCACGACCCTTGCAGCACAGCGCGTGCGGTTGTTCTTTATGCAATTGTCATGTTCGCATGGACTGACCAGCTATTGTTCTCTCTCTAGAAGTCGCCTCACAGGTGAACGATCGCGCAGTCGCTGCAGCTGCATCGGATTATTTGGAACTCAGCGCCAGTCCTCCACCTGAACCACTCCTCGTTGCGCCGCCGCCTCGCGAACAGATCGACACCCGTGGTCGTGCTCTCAGTGGAGCCAGCGTACACAATGCTTCGCCGCGAGGCATTACACCGAATACTGCGACGCAGGCTCGCGGGAAGCAGAGCATAGATCTTGAACGAAGGCCATCATTATCCTACGGCCATCATCGACAGACGTCCATTGTCCACGGCATTCAACATTCGCGCGACCCGAGCTTACTAGCAACCGCATCGAGTCCGTTGAGTCCACAAAAGATTGTCGTGCCCAGTGGGTTGCACAAGGGTTCGGGCAAAGAAGGCACCTCGATGGCACAAGTGAATAATCATGTGTCGAGTGGGATGGCAGAACAGATGTATGATATAAGTCTCACACAGCGAAGGGTACCTGAACGCGCGCTCAATGGGAACGGGAAACATATCGCCGAGCGTCCAGCCTCACCGTCGCAATTGGCTACAATCCAGCATGAGCTCAGCACAGTGGGAGAATATGCTGTGCGCCATCTCTTCACTTCCTTCATCACCGAGGCAGACCGTCGAATTGAGCGCTGTTTATTTGATGCCGGCCATGCCGAAATTCCGATCGAGCCAATCTGTGGACCTGGAGCTGATCCTGCCTTCGACCAGCTAATTCGCTCGTTGGGACATATCAATCGACTACATCCTGGCAGATTAATTGCATCAGTAATTGACTGGCGAAAAGAGAAGACAAAACATGCGCAGTACCTCTTCAATCAGCTGCAGACTATGCAAGCATGGACACAGTCGCGGCCCGATGCAAATGGCATTCATAGAGGAACCGCGGTCACGCCACCCAGCACGACGGACATCATACTCGTACAGCAGCAGCAAGCTCACGCTGAGCAACGATCTAGAGTGTCTATTTACATCATATGCCGCGTTTTCATAGAAGTCATCGAGCAGACGACTCTGGCAGCGCTGAAGGGGCCGGACGGTACCATGAGCGATGCGCGTCGCCTAGAAGAAGTCATATACGGACGCTTGAACAATGTCGAACCAGACAGCGTCTCCTACTACCCCGTCATACGGGCCAATTGGGCAATCCGTGGTCAAGTCCTGGGCGTTATGAGCACGTTCAGATTTGATGAGATAGCAGACCGATTTCTGCGCGATTTGCAGATTGCGCACAAGTCTCTTTCCATCAAAGGCATGGCCAACAATTCTTTCGCAAAGAAGACCGCCTTGCTTGTCCAGAGCATGCGATGGCTCCGGGTTCCTTATCAATTCGAGTCTGCTTTTGAGAGGGCCTGTGATGTTTTGCAGCTCCTCAGCAAGTTCTTCACCGAAGTCCACGGGCGCATCATGAAGCACGCCTATGCAGAGCTTTTTGAGAGCCTGGTTCTCCCTATCGCGGCCACGGCGACTAATCAACTCAATCTGCTTAAATGGAAGGATACTCTGGCATCCCTTCAGCCGAAGATCTCGCAGATGCTGTCCAAAACAGAGCATTGGCCATATGTGTTTCCTTTGCAGGCAGTCCTACTCTGTGCCTCGCCGCTTGACACGTTCGCTTCCCAATGGCTCTCGCTCGCTACCTCCTTCCAATCGAAAGCGAAGGAACGCTCAGCTCGATCTCATGCGCTCAAAGCCATTTGCCGGCTTGTCTGGAGATATCTCTATCGGTGCAACGAGCCTCAAAATGTTATAATTAAGAAGCTGGACGAGATAGTAAAGCTCATATTTGGAAGTGGCAAGCGTTTCCTGATCTCCACCGACCCGGCGACAGCGGATCCCCTCATCCAATTGATCCGCATCATCGGCTACAAACAACAAGACTTCTGCTTTCGTGCTGTTATCTTTCCATTGATGAATGCCGAACTCTTTTCGGGAAGCACGGATAAAGAACTCAAAATTGAAAATCTGGAACCAGACAAGACAGTCATTGCTATTCGAGCATTCTTGGTACTCATGGCTGACCTGGAGAAGGGCGAGGCACCGTCATTTCCAGTACGCTTTGAGTGCGACGCCTTCATGGACCCAACTTCACGAGCGCCTCCAGCGCATCGAAGAACGCGCTCGCAGGGCTTTGTGCTTTCCGCAGGCCGGACAGAGCGTGAGTCACGGCCAATGATGACGAACAAGTTGAACGAAACGACCAAAGAATACTACGTCAAATTCTGTAAGATCCTTGGACAACTCACGATTATTTGTGATAACACCTTTGGTGGTCAAGCCGTGCTGGATGAAAAGTTTGCATCTCATGCGCCCAAGACTCCCATGGCGGATGCGTTCAATTTTGGACGGAAAGACGAGCTCATGAATCCGAACGATGCACGGCAGCAATACTACGATCTCCTCCATGTGGCCGTGGAGGCACTTCCTCGTTGTCTATCACCACACCTACCGATTAATCCGTTGGTCAATCTGCTCTGCACAGGGACCGCGCATGTGCAGTCACATATCGCATCATCCTCGGCACAATCGCTCAAATCCATCGCGCGTCAATCGCATGCTCAACAGGTCACAATCGGGTTCGCTCGCTTCATTTTCAATTTTGATGATCGCTACGCCACTGTCTCGGATGGAAGCTTGCTCGGCCCTGGTCACATCGAGAGTACACTCAAGCTATATGTAGAGCTATTACAAATATGGATTGACGACATTCAGAAACGAACGCAGAAGGCCATGGCCGAGCCGGGTGAGGGTCAAGAACAAGGCGTCAAACAATTATCGCTCGATCTCTCTGGAATGCTAGCCCATGTCGATGAAGTCGAGTCACACGGTTTGTTCTTCCTCTGTTCGCCGTCACAAGCAGTTCGTGCTGTGGCCGTGACAGTGTTGCGATTGATTACCAAGTTTGATACTGCTCTGGGTGAGCCATGTGTGCGGGTCATCAGCATCCTCGAAGGCAGCGCAGACAAAGTTATCGATGTCGAAGATGAACGATTAACGCTAGCAGAGAGAAGTCGACTTATTAAAGGTCTGCGCAAGAGTAATCCTAGCAGTATTCTCATCGAGCTTTGCAGCAGCGAAGTGCCCCATGATGCCACACTCTGGTTCAAGATCTTCCCAAGCCTGGTCCGCCTCAGTGCTGAGGTCTGTCTGCAAGCTGTCGCGCTCACACGCGAACTAGTCTGCCAGCGCCTCACACACAGCTCGAAAATTATTGCTTTGATTGCCGATGGTCAAAAGCCGGCCAACTTCGCGCTACAAGACGCTATTAATTCCAATCGCCCCTTCTCCCGTCTTCCAAGCTCGTCATCGGAAATCGTCGTAGAGCAGTGGAAGATTCATCTCATCTTTGCTTGCACAACCCTGACTAACATCAGGCCAACCGCAGCCCAGGGTACGGGTCAGAGTTCACAACACATACGCAAGAGCTCAAGGTCTTCGGCAAACAGCTCCGAGAAGATGTCCACTGCAGGCGAGCTGTTCTCAAGTGTTGTGCGATTCTTGCCTGTCCCTGATGCATCGGTTCGAGCGGCAGCCGTCGCTGGTCTTGGCGCAACGAATGCTACGCTCCTTCACATCTTGATTGAGACTCTTCGCCCTTCGATCTCAAGCTGCAACAACGATGCCAAAGAACGAATTGCAACTCACAACCGATCTGCCAGCAATCCACGTTCACGTCGACGGGATTTCCTCCGCACCGAGCTTACTCACCTCCTATCTTTGATCTGCCCATCGCTGCAAAGTTCAAAGGTTTCTGGTGAATCGTCTATTATTGACACCATCTCAGATTATATCATTCAGTCGCGGCTCTTCCTGAGCGACGCGCACATTCAAGATGATTTGGAATATCAAAGACTGCGCAAGCACTTCTGCGCTTTGGTCGAGAACTTCTACACCATCGTACATAAGCGAAAAGACGAGAGCAAAGGAATGTCCTTTCAATCTCGTCAGGCGTCATTTGGACTCATGGAGCACTGGTGTGGTCTCATGGCAGACCAGTCACATCTTCGCAGGCAGCAGGAGAATCTGCGCCGATCGATACTCGACATCGAAGGCGACCAAACGACTCGAGTTATCATGACCTCAGCAATGGAAAAGGAACGAGTGGAGCTCATGTATGCGGCGCTCAGCGCCATGGCCAGCCTTTGCGCGGGCCCTTTGTCTTTTGTAACGGGCAAAGGCGTCACCACACAGTTCGACGTCAATCGCATGTTGACTTGGATTCGCGCGACTTTTGAATCACCTAGCGACCGAGTCCACGCTATAGGACGGCGAGCGTTGCAGAATCTCATCGTCAGCAGTCCGGACAAGCCGGTCTTTATGGAAAATGCGATCTGCATGAGTTACTTGGCGGAGTCGCCCAAGGCGCGGACGGGTTACTTCGAGGTTGTCTATGAAGTCCTAAGCAAAACCTCAAGTATCAAAGTCCCGTTTTGGCGCATGATCAGCATTACATTGTACATGCTCGGTACGGAAGACAGCACAGTCCGTACGAGATCGGCAAAATTGCTACGTCTGCTCGAGGAGCGTGAAGGAAAGAGTTCAAAGCTACAAGAATTGGACATCAGTGTTTCGGACCGTACCACTACGGTCTACAAGAACGCCCAGTTCGAGATTTCGCGAAGGTTAGTGAGCCAACACATGGCGCTGGCGTTCCATGTCTTCTCAGAGTTTTCTGCATACTTCAACAAGCTCGATGCAGATTACAAACGTAACATGGTGTCGGGAATGCTACCTTGGATGCAGACTATACACCTTCAGCTCCTAGAACAAAATGGTGGTCCGTCGGCAGAATCGCACATGCTGCTGGTCAATCTTTTTGAAATCACGGTCAAGAGCGGACCGACTCTTCACAACGAGATCCAGGCCCTCTGGCAGGCTCTCGCCACTGGCCCTCATCCCACAAATGTGCAGATTGTCCTGGATTTTGTCATTGACATTTGCTTGCAAAAGCGCGAGCAGTATTTCGTAAATTATGCCAAACAGGTTGTTGTCTTTCTGTCGAAGACACCAGCCGGGTCACGCGTGATCGAATACCTTCTATTGCGCATAAGCACCAAGGAAATGGCCATCTTCCGCCCGACAATGCTACGAAAGCCGCCGCCAGACACTTCTGGCCTTCCATATCATGCCGACATATCTGAGGTCCTGCCTACCGGTGTCAAGCAGACAAGCATGTCGATGAGCCAGGTGTGCATGATCCTGCTTGTTGATCTTGTGGTGGCGCCGGTCCAGTTCCCACTCGAGAGACTCCCAACTCTGCTACACGTCATTCTGGTGCAGTGGGATCAATACATTGACATTGTTCAAGAAAATGCACGCGAACTGCTTGTGCACCTCATTCATGAGCTTGTAATCTCGACACTGGCCATCCAAAGTCCAGAGCTGGATAAAAAATACATCGAGGACTTTATCGAACTCATTCGCCGAAATGATCCTAAGATTGCCTGGTCATACACAGATCAGCACATTCCCTCTGGCGACGACCAAGGTAGAGCGGTGGCTGAATCCATGTTCTTTGTCGTGGATGAAGTCGTCCGGATCTTCACAACAACATATCCCGGCATTCGTGAGGAGCTCGGCAACATTGCAACCACATGGGCGAGCTCCTGTCCAGTGCGTCATGTGGCTTGTCGAAGCTTCCAGGTCTATCGCTGCCTCTCGGTGTCCATCACACATCAGGTCCTCGCAGACATGTTAGCTCGCCTGTCCAATACCATCGCCGATCACGAGACTGAGGGCATTCACGTCTTTAGCATACAGATCCTTACGACCATTCGCTTCGTCATGGCTGATTTGACGCAACTCCCAAGCGAGACAATGCTGCAAATCTTCTGGACCGTCTGTGCCTGTTTGGACACGATCTTCGAATCAGAATTCCAGGAGGTCATGGGCATCATGTCGCAGCTCCTGATCAGGGTCAACCTTGCACGTGAAGCGGAATTGGACCAGCTGACGAAACATCAGCCACCTGATTGGGAAGGTGACTTTGAGGGCATTCATCCGCTTCTGTACAAAGGGATGCGCTCCAGTCAGTCTATGAACTTCGCACTCAAGCTCATGGATCGCTTAATCAAATTGCCCTCTAGCGATATTGTTGGACATGACCAGCGACTACTCTTCACCACTCTGGCCAACCTGCCAAGGCTTTTGCACTCCCTTGACAATCACGGACGAGACTCTAATGCAGCCTCGGCGCGAGCACTCGCCGTTATGGCAGAGAGGCTGAATGTCACAAGTCTCGCAAGAGTGCTTGAAGGTTACGTCAACGGACGGTATAAGAACACGAAGGAATTCCTCAGTCAATGCCTTGCCGCGGTCCGTAAGACATACTTCCCTACGCACGACTTTGAGATCTTGGTATTTCTGCTGGGTATGGTCAACAATGAGTGCTCCTGGTTCAAGACCAAGGTCATGCAGATCCTATGTGTCTTGCTCCCAGAGATGGATCTCCACAGACAAGAGATAGCTGAGCATGGGCAAGATCTCATCTCCCCGCTGCTTCGACTCCTGACCACAGAGTATTGCCAGCAAGCCCTCGACGTACTTGATAACATGGTTGAGATGACCGACGTTCCAATCAATAATCAAGAGTTCGCCATGGCCAGCTCTCGAACCACCGAATCACCACTATCAACTGCAGGCGATCAGAATTTGTTGTACGGCACGCCGAGTGAAAGTGGGTGGTCAATACCAGTGCCAGCCAAGCATGCTGCTGCAACGCGGAACAACGTACATATGGTGTTCTCCGCTATGGCTTATGGTCTGCCAAGCGACGTTACACCCACCCTAACGCCCAGCCTGGAATTCTACCGCGATGATGAGTCTTCCATGACCTACTTCACTGATCGTACTGCGACCATGATGTCAGACGACTTTCGAGATGACGCTGCTCTTGGTGAACTGGCCGAAAAGCTTGATACGCTCGACGACTTTTTCGATGATGGCACTCCCTCTCCAGGAAGCGAGTCGCCCATCGATTATACGCTACGAAGGTCGAACACGGACGACTCCATATACGGCCATGGCACTCTACCTAGCCTGCACCACAGCCTACAGACCGAGAGTAGTGGCGTGTCTTCATTTCATAGTGGTATGGCGGGCGACTATCGTCAAAATGGACAATCCACACCACATCAGACGCAACTTTATCCCGTGCCGCACTTCCTACAAATATCTCCCGAAGGCACAAGCAGCAGTCATGCATCTTTCAGCCAGCGCATGATGTCACAATCCATGCAACCATTCCCACTCATGTCTTCGGCGCCATTCTCCACACACGCTACCGAGCCTTTGCCGCCGCTTGTCGACTCGAGAATTTATGAAAAGAGCAACGGTGATGAATTTGACAGCTCCAGCGGTCTCGTCATAAATCGGCCGGGTCTACACAATCGCTCCATTACCTCACCAGCGCTCAGTAATCGCGTGCGGCGTGGGCCTGCGTCAGCTCGGGAACCGCCGACACATCTTGCACACGACTTCTTCGGGCGAACAGATGACGATACTGATCACCTCAGTGGATCTTTCTCAGACGATGATATGCCAGTGAACGGCAAGCTGGGGCTCGCCTCTCAATCCAGAATCCCGCATTACTCCGGCACCGGCACGGCTAATGACAATAGTGGCGTCGGCTATCGTGCCAATACTTACACGACGAGACATCGCGGCTCGGCCAATGGCGGTAGCAGCAATGGCGTCTCCGGGAGAAGCGTTGGGAGCGCGACCACGGCCGGGTTCAAAGCAGGCATTCGCTCAGGCATCCGACGACTGACGAGCACCGGCACACAGCGCGAAGCACGTGAAGCACTGCATACGAGTCTAATGAAGAGTCCTCAGGTTCCTAAGTTGCCTTCGTCGTACAATGGCGCTGGCGGTGGTGGAGGTAGTGGAAGCAGCATCGATGTCGGCGCGATCAGTCGAGGCAGTCCCACGGCTGGAGGCGGAGTAAAAAACAACAGCATCTCGACCGGCCCTGGACCGACCAGTGCGCCGAGTGGTATGGGTATGAATTAGAGCAGACTCGTCCACGGCGTTTTATTACGGAGCCGAGATGGTGGAACTCTCTTCCACGCGCTATATTTCGGAATTGTTCTTCACGATCACGGCGTTTTGGAAAACCGGAAAAGTCCGTGTGCCAGAGAACACAGTTTTTCCCGGACAAATGTACTTTTTACGGATCGAATTCGGGACAGAGAGGCGCAGCTGGTCAATCAGACGTGCCTCTAATGGAGTGTAGAATACGGGCGTTTCGAGGGTCAATATTTCATGATACCCTTAGGTTGGGCAGTGGGCGCGAATCGGAAACAAAAGTTTAGCACATGTGTTGCCCAGATTGACAACGTTCGTATATGCCTTCGTTGCCCTTATCAAATGCGGATGCAATGCACCAAAGCTCGATCATGGCCATCGTCAACGACCTGTATTTTGCGTGGCCGTGTGCCCTGCATGATTGAGCTACGGACCTAATGCCGTAGCCAGAAACGCGATGCCGAGATCGTAGCACCGCAGGCAATTTGACAACGATGATTGAGCCGGTTCCCTGGAAACGCACTGCTTGCTGCAGGTACCACAACGTAACCTTTCATGTGATCCGCACGTTGAATGTTTGATTGTCTGATTGATCGGCAACATCACTCGTAATGCTCTATTTGTCCCTATCAAATTATCATAGCAGTGTACCAGCACTCTCCGAGTCTGTGGTATCCCGAAAGTACGGCAATGCTGACGACAGCACGTTCCAATCATTTCACAGCTCAGATCTGGATAAACTGTCGTTGCTGCCGATCGGTCGATCGATGACGCGTGTGCTTTCGGCAACAACCTTATTGGGATTACTTGCTGTCACTGGGCCATCGTGGGCTTGAATCCTCACGTGAGAGATTGGGTTCGGATTCGGAAGATACAGATGCCGAATCGCAATAATTTTTTTTTTCGACGCGCAATAAATTTCGCTTCGAGGAAATAGCCGACCTTCTGTGTACTCTCGTCATCATGTAAGAGCTCGACGCATTGGTGACAAAGTGCGAACTTCAGCCGACGACATGAGACGAAACCGCCGGAGCTAACGGACTTTGACAATCCCGGGACCAACCAAGCGCACTTTTTTCCAACAGATCCGGCCAATGCTCTGCCGCATCGTCGTGGTGGGAGCTGTGCACGCGATGTTTTGTGCGCTAGTGCGTTCTGGACGATGAGAAGTGATGAGATCAGAAGAACAGGCGAGCGCGATCAAGGGTAGCAAACGATTCAGCAGCTCCAGTGCCGCTGTGAGATTCATCCCGTTTGTGAGCTGGATCTCCCATGTCAAGTACGATGTCAACGAAGACGAGATGAGTTGAGATGAGACGAGTCTCGCCCGAATGCGTCATCCAACCACCTCCACTTACTCCTGTGTCTGTACACTACTAAATCTCCAGCGCTGGTGGTGGTGGTGGTGGTGGTGCTTCCGTGGCTTCCTTATCGACTACACAGCTGCTGAGATACTGGTTGCATTAGCGGCGGCGGTGTGCGGTGCAATGTTTATTCCGCATTGCTCTCTCATGTGCGGCATATCGAGATGGATACTGCACCCGGCAGAGGAGCTTCTGGAGGGAAAAAGAAATAGAATCGCCCTCCATGTCCTTCACACTTCTGTGATCTTCTTCACTCCCTCTCACCGCTGACATCGCTGCCGTTGTTGTCTTTGTTCCTGTCGTTGTTTTGCTGCGTTGAAGCATTACTGCAGTCGCGTCGTTGATCATCATCACACACTTGCGCCAATCGCAAATCCACCATCTCGTTTTTCTCAACCCAATCGACCCATTGGCGCTCGGAACCCGCGACTGCCGGCAAGTCGCTAGACTTCAATCGCCATCCTCATACGTTATATATTCTTAGTCGCCTCGCTCCTGCCTCGGTGTAGAAATCTGTCTCATTGTTGACCGGCGCCATGACTATCACTTCACGAGCATACGATCTGGCGAATTACGCTGGCTCACTTGCCTGGCCGCCTGTCCTCTCCGTGTCGCGCGGCGCCATTCTTGCTCTGCTCAAGAACATCCAATTGGGGTCGCTTCAGATCACCGACACCGATGGCAGTATCACCATCTGTGGCAGCTCACGGCGATCGCAGGCCGAGTCGGAAGATGAGAAATCGGTCTACTCGGTTCCACACGCGGAGCTCCGAGTCCACAATGACCTCTTTTGGATTCGCATGGTCCTCTTTGCGGACATGGGATTCGCCGAGGCATATATGCTGGGAGAAGTGAGCTGTTCTGACTTGACGAGCTTTTTCAAGCTATTCATCCACAACCGTGCCTACCTCGCCAATGGTGTCACTCTGTCTTCACAGGTGCTTGGCCAGATCACCTCTCTGGTGCGCAAAACCAACACTCTCACCAATGCGCGTCTTCACATTTCCGCCCACTATGACATCAGCAATGACATGTTCGCCGCATTCCTCAGCCCCGACATGACCTATAGCTGTCCCATCTGGCTCCCCAAAACCGACCCTAAGAGCAAGAACGAGTCGCTTGAATCCGCGCAACATCGCAAGCTTGATCGCTTCATCGACAATGCGCGCCTCAAATCGACGGACCACGTGCTCGAAATCGGCACTGGTTGGGGCTCCCTCGCTATGCGTGCAGTGCAGCGCTCGGGCTGCCGAGTTACCAGTCTCACCCTGAGCGCGGAGCAAAAAGCTCTCGCCGACGAGAGAATCGCTGCAGCCGGCCTCAGCGATCGCATCACTGTCCTCCTCTGCGATTACCGCAGCCACCAGCCTGCAAACGGCAAGCGTTACAACAAGATCATTTCGATCGAAATGCTCGAAGCTGTGGGCGCCGAATTCCTCGAGACCTACTTCCGCTGCGTTGATCAGCTCCTCGACCCGACCAGCGGTATCGCGGTTTTCCAGTGCATCACCATGCCCGAATCGCGCTACGCCGTCTACGCCAGCTCCGACGACTTCATCCGCCGCTACATCTTCCCCGGCGGTCACTTGCCGACCATCACGCAGCTCCTCGACAGCATCCGCGCCGGCTCCTCACAGACCAAGCGCGGCATCACGCCCCAGCTGATCCCAGAGAGCGTCGAGAACATTGGTCCTCACTACGCCAAGACGCTGCGCCTGTGGCGCATCAACTTCATGCGCGAGTTTGCCTCCAAGATCCGACCTGCGCTCCTGGCCGAGCACGGTGGCAGCCATGTCAAGGGTCGCCAGGGCGGCATGAAGGAGGAGGACGTGGAGCTGTTCCGCCGCAAGTGGGAGTATTACTTTGCTTACTGCGAGGCTGGCTTTGCGACCAAGACTTTGGGCGACGTCATCATCACAGTTGGCCGTGAGGGTGGTATTGACATGATGGATGAGGTGCCGCTATAGAAAGAGCAAAATGAAGTATATCGCAAGAGAGAGAGATCCAGCGAGAATTGGATCATGATATCGATAGAAGAGCTACGGCGGATCGCTTGGGATCGCTCAGGTTTCGTTCAGGATAGCCATGTGCAGGTGGCCCGAGAAACCGGGAGGGAGCATGCCGCGCGGCCAGACAAACCAGAAGAACGAGCCTGTGTGTGCAACAAGACGATCCCCTGTCAGTCAAGTCATGAGTACGGGCCGCAGCAGACACAGGCTTCGGATCGCGATTCCTGGGTTGTGCCCCAATCTAGACGTGCGCAGTGGAGTCGTACGGAGGTGTACGACGATGCAGGTCACCATTTCAGTGGTGCAAGGACGAGACATTTGCTTTTATGCAGCGCTTTAGCGAAAATTTGGTCCTCATATGTGGACGACTCTCGTCGATATAGATAGCAGTGTGAGCTGATAATCTCGTGTCAACAAAACCCCTGTGTGATCATCGATTCATCCACAATAATTCGCCATTGCTCGCTCTGCCGCGAAGAGAACTTCGACTTCTATTTGCGCTTCGTGCGCTTCTTCTTTTTACGCTTCTTGCCGTTACTCGCCGTGGGCTTAGCCTTCGACAACCCGTAGTCATCTTCCTCGCCAGTCAAGGCTCCCTCTACATACCTCCTATCCTCCTCGTCACCAGCATTATCGTCCTCTTCCTCCTCATCGTCAACAGTGCTAGCCGGTGTGTCTTCCCTCCTTGTCTGCGGTACCCTGCCCTTCCCAGCTCCTCCAGCCCTCGCCTGTCCGAATTTTTTCCGATTCTCCTCTTCAAACACCTTCTTCTCTTTCCGAAATAACATCATCGTCGCTCGTGCATCCTCCAATGACGAATGCTCGCCAGTCTGGATCGTCCATCCGAGCTCCTCCTTGGCCAAGTTGCGCAGTGCGGGCGCTTTGCCTTTGCTCGCGATCCGGAAGGCTGCGTGGCGCGCTGTGTCACGCACGTCCCGTTTGGGATGCGAGAGCATCAGGACGCTGAGATCGTTGCGGATGGCGTGACCGACAAGAATGCGTCCCGTGAGTAGCGAGGATACGTCCTTTTGGACTTCTGTGAAGGGTCGCGCGATATCGGGGTTTAGGTGCTCGGGTTTGATTCCGCTCCAGGTCGTCCGGTAGTCACCTACGATGACTCCTGGTGGTGGCTGGACATATGAGTCGTAGAGCTGTTCGCCGTGGAAGTTTACGACAGAGACCCGTGCGAGCAGACTGTCGGAGTAGTCGGGCGCAGCGCCTGTGCCGACCATTTCACAATCTATCGCGATGTATTTGCCGACTTTGTGGGATGGGTGGAGGCCAGCATTGATATTATCCGCCGCGGATGAGGCATCTCGCTGGGCCAGTGATGCGCCGCTCCGATGTTGCGTTGTGCCATAAGCGGCAACGAGATCTGCTGGCGAGATATCGTGGTCGCGAATCAGACTCGATGCAGTTGTGCTGCTGGTCCGACGATCCGTCGGTGTGCCGGTAGAAAGATATCCACCCATTGCCGTTCGTTGCCTCTTGACCGGGTTCCTGCGCGGTACGATAGCCTCACTGTTGGGACCGGTCACTCTGCTTTTCGAGGCCACCTTGACCACGGGTGCTCTTTTTCGTTTTACTCCGGCGAGTTTGCTGCCGTTCGATTCCTGCTTGGCTGGCCGCTCAGCTTGCAATCTTCGTTGCAGAATCTTCCAATTGCTCGAGACGGACTCGCGATCTGGCATGGCCATGTCGTACTCAGTTTCGGTGCTTATCGCATGCTGCACCTGTGTTCGAATGTTTCGGGAGCGTACAACTCGACCATGGCTGGGGTTTTTTGAAATTCTGGAAATTCTCGCTCACAGGCTACTGTACTACAATTTTCGGCAGACTTTCTAGGGTCTGCGCGCAGACTCATGAGATTTCGCGGTGCAGTGACGTTCGGACAGCATGATTTCAACCATTTCTTGAAACAAAGTTCTTTCGTTATGCGCGGGTGCCGAATTGATCTGCTGTAAATACAAATCGAGAAGCGCGCAAAAAAATTGATTACAAAATAACATATCCGAGAACTCCTTTATCAGGCTGAGAGTCATCAGGTGATTCCTCTAACCTGCCTGTTAAACCGCGATCGCCCCAGGTTCGCTCCGCATCTTTACAACCACGGCGTGGAACGAGACGGATTTGTATTTCATCAACCACATCAGCCCTTTATCGATTTTCATTAATATTTTTTCTTTTTAAGTTTCGCAATGGCTCCACGAAACGAACACAAGGATGGCGGCCATGGTAGCGGCGACATCAAGCCCGAGAGAGGCATTGCGACGCTTGCCACGCTCAGGTATGTTCGCAAGTCGCGCTACGCAACGCTCGATCGGTGCTCACAATATGATTGCAGAATTGGAACCAAGGCCATGGTCGAGAAAGATGGCGAAAAACGGAAAGCCGAAATCTTGTCAATGCAGACTCGCAGAGGCAGGCCTACATTTTATGTTCATTACGAAGAATTCAACAAACGACTGGACGAATGGGTTGCGGCCGAACGACTTGATCTCACACAAGAAGTGGAATGGCCAATACCCGAGAAGCCAGATACAAAGAACAAACAAAAGACACAGCAATCCAAAAACCAGCAGTCGAAAAGCAATTCAAAGGGGCAAACCAACAATAAAAAGCGATCAAGAAGCGGCACAACCACAGATGAAGTGGTCTCGACGCCAGATTCAAAACCAACGCCGACAGTATCCATTACCGGTGGCAAGGAGAATCGTGACCCGACAGTCGCCGTCCTCGCGACTGAGGAAAGTGAGCTCATAGAACAGCCTGAAGATGAATCCGCCATCGACCTCGTTGATATGCAAGAGGCTGCGATCAAAGCCAAAGCTGCCCCTGATCACGAGCCATATTCTCGCGAGGAGGAAATCGAGAAGCTTCGTACTGGTGGTAGTATGACACAAAATCAGACAGAAATCTCACGAGTGCGGAATCTGGAGACAATTCAGATGGGCCCTTACGAAATCGAGCCTTGGTATTTTTCCCCCTATCCGGCTGAATTCACAGATTGTGACGTTGTTTACATCTGTGAGTTTTGCTTGGGTTACTTTGGCGATAAGTTGCAGTTCGGACGGCATAGGAAGAAGTGCACCTTGACTCATCCACCTGGCAACGAGATCTACCGCGACTCAAACGTTTCATTCTTCGAGATCGACGGTCGGAGGCAAAGGACCTGGTGTCGCAATCTCTGTCTCCTCTCGAAGCTCTTTCTCGACCACAAAACTCTCTACTATGACGTGGACCCTTTCTTATTCTACTGCATGACCGCGCGAACGGAACACGGCCACCATCTCGTCGGATATTTCTCAAAAGAGAAAGAATGCGCTGAAGGCTTCAACGTCGCCTGTATCCTCACCTTACCACAATACCAGCGAAAAGGCTACGGCGGCCTGCTCATTCAGTTTTCTTACGAACTCAGCAAAATTGAAGGCAAGCTCGGATCGCCTGAGAAGCCGCTTTCGGATCTTGGTCTTCTCGGCTACCGAGCCTACTGGCAGGAAGTAATCGTCGACCTCTTACTCGAACGCGAAGCTGAGAACCCGGGCTCCAGCGCAGGAATCTCCGTCGAAGATCTCGCGCAGACCTTGGCCATGACGACCAATGATGTGTTGCATACCTTGCAGAACCTCAACATGTTGCGCTACTATAACAAAAACCATGTCATCGTCCTGACAGATGCGGTCGTGTTGCAGCGAGAGCAACGCAAAGAGAAGGAGAAGGTCAAGGGCAAGCGGGTCATCGAGCCGGAGAAATTGCTTTGGAAGCCGCCTGTATTTGCAGCGAGCGCGAGAACATGGAACTGGTAGATGCCTCTAGGCGCGAAGGTGCAATGGCATTTCATCAGAAGCAGTTGAAGATACCCAAAGATATGATTGCGTGTTTATGACTCGAGCCTTCCCTCTGTCCATCTTGCACTGTATTGCTGGCTCCTTTTGTGTGCCTGCGGGTAGAGGTACTCCTCTCAAGGCTTCCGTCGTGTGAGCAAAAAGGGGGGGTGGACATGATTATGTTCTGCGGTATTGTTTGGTAAAGGGGCAATTCCGCCAAAAATGCAAAATGAAATCTGAGGTCTTACCCGGGTTCGAACCGGGGTTGCCGGAAGATTTTGTGCACGAGGCCTCAAAATCCGGAGTGATCACCACTACACTATAAAACCCGAAGCTGCGCTTCAGCGACATTTACTCAGATGTGGAGGCCTCGCCGAGTTTTTGGATATATATTGCTTATCAAAAATGTTAAGATCATGACACCCGCCTCGTCAAGGTTTCTACCGATGACCCTCTTGAAGACATAATATGAAGGTCAGGTATGCTTCGAAACAACGATTTGCCATGTCACAAAAACATATACACCTGGACAGGTAACTTCAGGAAGGTTTGTCCACTCAGGGCCTTCTCTTAAGGCAGATTTTCGACGACCAGCGAATCGATGCAGATCTATAATTTATTGATACAAGTGTACAAGGTTCTTCTTTGCGAAGAGAAATTTTCGCGAGGTCAAGGCGTCACAAACCGCCAGACCGCCCTTCTTTGTGATACTCCTAAAAGAAGACGTATGAGAGAGGGACCCTTCATGCCTTCGGCACCCAGTGCTTCCACGCCGGATCCCTCGCCTGCACGTAATCCCGACTCTCAATCGCCCTCTTAAGACCATTCAGTCCACTCCAGGGCCACGAATCCAATAGACGTTTCGACAACGGCGCGCTCTCCTTCGCTCGGTGCTCCGCCTCGACATCCACACGAACCTTTTCGTACACGGTCGGCAGAGAGGTCGCGTGATATTTCTCCCGCAAGGAATCGTACCAAGTCTTGTCGAAATCCCGCCAGAAATCCGCCTCGCTGAAATATGTCTGTGCGTATAACCATTTCATCCCCTGCAGTTCCTGTAGCACGCTCTCGACCGCGCGGTTTGCGCCGACGAATCCTCCCGGAAATTGATTGTTCGCCGGCGCTCGGCCCCACAGGCCGATGTTCAGCATGGGCTTCGGCGTGATGCCGTCGGCTTCGACGCCAGGGTAGTGTGGGTGCATGGTTTTGTACGGGCTCTGTTTGAGCGGACAGAGCCAGAGCGGCCAGATGCCCAGCATTTCATCCATGCGCTCGACAAACTGAATCGAGGTCTCGTAGGGCAGTGCTAGGTCTTGGATGATCATCTGTTCAGATTTCCCGCTCGCGTGCAGCGCTTTATAGAGCATGCGGGTGTGTAGGAAGTCGTCAAGCCACCATCGCGTGAAGTCGTTGAAAGGTACGGCAGGGAAGTAGTCGAAAGGTGCGGTACCGACCCAGAAGCCGCCGCGGTCGTAGCGGAAGAGGTAGTCGGGGAGTGGGATCGCGTCGGTAACAGGGCCCGTGGCTTTGGATATACGGTCTTTGACGTAGAGGTAGAACCAGGGATCTTTGGCGTCACTGAATCGTTGGATGTTGAGGCCATGTTTAGGGGTGTCGGTCATGCGTCCAGTGACGATGGCACCGCTGGTTTGGGAGTACATGATGCCATCGATGTAGTCGAAGTCTTCTGGGCGCGAGGTGAAATCCTGTAGCATCGTGACCGCTTCCTGCATGCTCTTCACGGGATGATATGTCGTCTCGACGAATTTCGTCGCCTTGCGCAGCTGAATTTCCACCATCGTCGTCACTCCCAGCGTGCCCACGGCGCCCGCCGCACCGTGGAAGAGATCCGCATTGACCGACTCCGAGGCCGTCGTCACCTCACCATTCGCGAGTACAATCTCCACCTGCTTCAATGTCCGATCGAAGAATCCATGCTTAAACGAACTACTCTCTCCTGATGTCCCTGAATATCCTCCACCGACTGTGATCCCGGGGAACTCCATGACCACTGGCGGCACCAGACCATACTTCAGCGTCTCTTCCACCAATCGATCCATTGGCACATTCGGCTCGACCAGGGCGGACTGCGTGTTGGTGTCCACGAGCACAACATGATTCAGTCGGCTGGTATCCACAACCTTGTTGGGGTCCCGACCCATAGCAGATTTCCTCGTTGAATTGGTCGAGCCATGGAAAATGCGGAACTTCTCGCCGCGATCGTAGAATCCCTTGACGCTCTCCGCCACACGATCGACTTCGCGATGATGTTGATCTAGGGTCGTCTTGGCAGTCCCTCCACCATGATGGTATAATCTTGACGATCCTGCCGGCCTTCTGTTACGAATCGGGATGTTGGTGGAGGTGCTGTGGCGAAAGGAATGTTGGCGTCGGAACTGTGAAGCGCATTGTGGTGTGTACGCAGGCGTTGATATCACACTGTAATAGTTTCTTCGATTTGCAAGATCATGTGTTTGTGTTGATCGTGCGCATCGAATAGTAGGAAGTGTTATTGGCCGGCAGTCGTATGCCGCCACGCCATGTATGCGCTCAACGAGATGAACATTCCGCCTCGCCAGCGCCATCTCTGCTGGGACCAGTCGTCGCCCGCTCTTGAACGAAAGAATAGTTCGGAAAGGAAGAAAGAACCGACGACTGGAAAGAAACTGTACAGGACGCAAATAATCAATGTTCCAATGCTGTCTGTGAGATGAAGGGATTAACAATTCCAACTCTCCGTTGTACTCAGGACCCTTCGATATTTCGCCGATCGCCAAAATTTATGAGGTAGTCCGTGCTTGCTGCTCGGAATATTGAGCTTCGGCATCTGTAATCAGACCGCCGTCGCGCGGAGCTGCAAGCTGCATGTGTCGCGTCGATTTCAAGAGTGGTTTGATACGAGCTGCGAGAATGCTTCAAGTCATTCGTCAAGTTTACAGAACACAACTCCTAAGGATTTATTACAGCAAACAATGACATGATGTGTAAATTTGAATGAAATAATGACACAGCGTTGACAGGCTCTAATTATGACGATCACCAACTTCTCAGAGATGGAAAAAGGCGTCTTCTCTATCTTTTGGGGAGAGGTAATAATGGGGTAAGGGATCTATTTCTCCTAACCTTGATCAGAACAGCAGCATTTGTGCCATGTATGTTTCGGAGAGGGGTGTAAGGCGTGACGGGACAGTTTTAGGAGTATCGATCTTGTTGTGTCTTCGTCTATCTTCTCCTCGTTTAGAGACAACAAATTTCGTCTCTTACTCGCAACCGACTGCGATCGAATGCGTTGTCCGACGTCCTGCAGCGGCGTGTGTACACAATGTTGTGCATAAAAGGAGAAATGACGGGAGACACTCGTGAATAACGAGACACCATAGCAGCTGACGGAAGAGAAAGGATGAGTCCGAGAAGTAGGGACGGGCTCGTGAGAGATTCGCGGCCTTGTTGTGATCCAGTGGCGCGAGTCAAGCGGATCCGATGCAATCATTGCGTGAAGTGATAGATGTAAAAGAGTAGTAAAATTGAGACGATGCAGATAAGTCGACAATGACGAGACAGGTCGATAAGAAGAAATGCTCAGAAAATCGCTCGATATGTTATTCATAAAAGTGAGAGAAACGAAAAGGGACGGTCAACAGACGACGGTTCATACTTCCCGTGTCTCTTCTGGTGACTGCTCCTCTTGTCGCTCGAGGACCAGCGCCTTGGAGAAAGGCGCAGTCATGGGTCGCTTCGGCATGGGCTCTTTCATAGTCCAGCGGTCGATCATGCGGAGGGCACCTTGTGTAGGCACCTCCATGAGAGGCGTGAGCACGCTGGCGAGAAGGAAAATCATCGCGTACGTGGTAACAAGGTTGACGATGATATTCGCCCAGTAGGGTGCGCCCGCGTCGTTCATTTTGACGGCGATGAAAGCGCCCCACGTCCACATGACGAAACCGTGGGTAAGGTAGATGGTCATGATGTGAGGGTGTAGCCAGAGCACAAGCGGAGTCGAGAGGAAGGCTTGCACCCAGGTGGAAAGCTCGACGAGAATCTGCAGGCCAATGGAGAAGGTGATGATGGTGAGGGTCGGCTCAAAGTAATCGGGGTACTCTGGGGCGATCTGCGCGATGGACTTGCCGCTCTCGATGTCTGGGTGCAAACTGTTCTCGAAAGTGGGGAATGACCAGGTTTGGTTGAAGACTGCAGACAGAGGAGTACCAGCAGCGCCGATGAAAGCCACCGCGATGACGAGGTAGTACTTGACGGGGCGAGTCTTGAGGTATGCCCGCCACTTGTATGTGGCTTCCAGATCGGAGAGAATAAGACCAGCCCAGTGGCACGCGGCCCAGCTCTATTGTGGTTGTCAGTCAAGTCCGTAGACAGTTTCAAAGCACAAGATGTCGGAGAACTTACCCTTGCGTACCAGCCGGCAACGATCATCGCGGCATAGAAAGCGAATCGCTTCCACGGAGTCTTGACGTTGCGGATCAAAACCGCAGCCATCAGCACAACGTAAGTCATCTGGAGCTGCACGGGCACAGTCCACAGGACACCGATACAGTAGTGAGGAACGATCTCCGGAACAGCGCCGGGGTAAAGGTAGCCTAACTCGAACATGTTGTTCATCCATTGGGCGAAGTTGCCCTGAGGGACGACATATGGCCAGTCAGACCAAGTGATCGAGGGACTCCAAAGCAGGAAATGCTGCAGATCGAGCGAGAGCAGGAAGAATTGCAATAACGAGGTGATGATGATCGGGACGAACAGACGCGGTGCACGACGCAGCATCTTCTTGGCAATGTCCTCGAGGTTGCCATTTTTCAAGAAGTTGGTTGAAAGGAAACGAGTGGCGGTCAAGAAGAAGGGACCAATCCAGAGTTGCGTCAAAGCGTAGCTACCGATGAAGATAGACAGCCATCTCTCGGCCTCAGGGTAATGTGCGGTGTTGCCGTAGCCCTCGGTGATCCACGGCCAGAAGGTTTGACCTGCAGATTCATGTCAGCAAAATTCTCAAGCATTACGGTAAATCTCAGAAAGCAGATGCCACAGCCCAAAGACGGTACTTACACCAATGGTGAAGGGTGACACCAATACATGCCACAGCCACCAAACCGGCCAAATAATCGATTCGCTTCGTCGGTCCCGGCTTCGCCGCGTGTGCATGTTTCACGACTGCAGGCAGTGACTCGGCCGTGACCACTTCTTCAACAGGCTTTGCGGGCGTCTCATCGACGGGCTGCACGGTAATCGATGCGCGCTTGCCCTTTTCAGTCACCGTCATCGCAGGTGAGGTAGGCGTGTTGACAACCTCCGGCTGGTCGAACGCAAGCTTCTCGTCAAGAGTAAGCTTCTCGTCAGACTTGTAGTAGACGCCGCTTGAGCGCGCTCTCGCCTCGGCCCACGGTGCCTCATCAATGATATCCAATCCCTTGAAATCCTTCTCATCACTGTTTCTGCCACTCGTCATGCCATCGTATGGGGTTGGCGAGGTCAGGGCGCGGTATGCGCTGCTAATGCTGGCGGTGCGGGAGAGACCTTCACGCATGCTGCCTTCGTACGGCGGTGCTGGAGTCTGTGTGCCGGAGCGGTCGCCGTAGACGGGAAGAGGTGTCTGGATACCCGAACTTCTGGTAAAACCATCTGGGAAACGGGGGAGTTCGGGCGCGTCCTCGGATGAAGTGATGCTTTGATCGGCGTCGCCAGCGTGGAATGACTGTCGGACGGAACGCCGGAGTTTCTTGTCACGCTTGGCTTTTCGGCTCTTCGAGCTGAGCTTGCTCCAGGGCACACGTCGGAAGAAGGCATTGATCAGAGCGACAACGCCGAAGGCGCTGAATACGGAGGCAACAATGCCAGCCATCTTGTGGATCCGATCATCCTCCGGAAGATCTTCCCATGGCAGTAGAGACGCGGCAGAATTGATCAGGGTGGCGTTTCGCAGGGTGATATCGTCTGTCGAGCATTGGGTCACCGGGTTACCAGCGCAAGTCTTGTCCCAAGCGTCATGGTCGCTTTGAGTCATTACAGATGAGTTGAAGAAGGCTCGCACGAAAAGGACATGACTTGAGGTGCTGGCACGGAGCGGTGGCCCTTCCATGTAAGTGTCGTCGCCAGTACTCCACGTCAGGAACTCCAAAGACTGCCCAGCGGTCGGCACCGATCGGATGTCTTCGTTCACTGCACGAGTCTGGGTGTCATTGATCCAGAACGACATGGCGGTCTGGTTCCAAAGGGCTCGCACAAACGTGAAGGTGTTGAATGGATTGCGACCGCTCCCATCTTTCGCAATGGTGGTGAAATTCGTGATGGTATCGTTGGAAGGCCATTCGCCGTTGATCAGGTGGGCGATACGGGCGTCGGCGGGATCATCCATGTTCATGAAATCGATGTTGAATCCTTCAGAGGAGTTGTATCGCATCAACATGGATAAAGCAGTTCCAGCGGATTGTTTAGACGGCGGCTTCATAGCAGTCTCGAAAACACCGTACTGAATGTCTTTCCGCAAGGTCTGAAGGTTGGCACCAAGCACAAGATGGTCCTGAGTGGAAGGGGCCAGCTGGAGCTCAAGGGCATTCACGCTGCGATTCAAATACATGTCGAAGGTGGTGTCGTTGGCAAGGGCCAAAGAAGGGTCGGCGCCAGCTCGATAAATGGTGTTCCAGCCTTGTTCCTTGATGTGAGCATATTGTGGAAGGCGCCATATCTCGGGATCAATGAGAGTCTCATTGAAGTAGACGATAATAGAGTCCGTCCAGATTTCTTGGGAATCGGGATCTCTGAAGCCGCATGTGCAGTTCTGCGAAACGACTGTGATATTGTCTTTTGGCCCAATGGCGTTCACAAGCCCAATGGCCAGCAAAGAGGCCGACAGGATGGATGTAAGTCTAACCATGTTGTCGAGAAAGCGCAGCAAAGCGCGTGGCGACTTGTAGGTGTATCAAATGTAGGAATGCGTGTATGCGAGCAATCCAGCGAAGTGGTTGGAAAGAAGAAATCGCAATGACCGCTTCTCGGACAAATTTCGTGTCTCGGAAGTCCTCGTACTCCGCTTCTCTGGCTTGAGAATCAAATGTCTCTCCGGCTTTGACTCGCTCGTGCTGTCATACAGGACGAAGTGAATCACCTGTAACGAAGCGGAGAACTTAGTCGACTGGAGACCACACGAGTTGTGAAGTCCACAGCAGCAGCGATGATGGAGTTGATAATAAAAGTTCGGGCGACCCCATGCAGAAGAGCGATTGAGGAACCACGGAACGTTGAGTAGGGCAATGCGCAGCAGTGGTAATGGTGTGCGTGAATAGAGAGAGCAGAGACGGAACCGCTGGTAAGAATCGATCCGGGGAATGGAACCAGACGAACGGTCGACTTTTCCTCGATGTGATGAAGGAGCTGCAACGGTTGTGTGAGGAGGTAGGTCCGTGAGCGTGCGTGGGAGGGATTGTAGAGAGGAGGGAGAAGAAAGAGAGGGTCGATGATGTCGATGATTGTATGTATTAATGGTAGTGATGTTGGTTGGAAACGGTCAATGGTCCCAAGGAGAGTCGGCAACGGGTGGTGAATGGGTAGTGGGCAAATGTTATTTATCAATAAGAGCGATGGATAGAAATGTTCTCACACTACTCTCAACATGATATAGACGGCAGAAACGACAGCACGTTAATGGAGAAGCCCCAACAACAGCAGCAGCATGACATGACAGATTTATTTTAGTCGTCACAGTGGTGGAGGTAGTGGTGGTGGTGGTGCCGGTGGTGGTGGTGGATGATAATGATGGATCGGAATGGTGGTGGTGGGCGCGGAGGAGGATCCATTCATCGTCAGGAATGGGGCGGCGGCGGGATCAGTACAGTAGCGACTACGCGTCCGTGACAGGCAAATTTCAAGATTCATTCGATCGCTCTGCCGCCGACTATGATGATCTCGGTACGTGTGTGTGCCCGTGGGAGAGACGAATCATTCCAGCAGACGGTGCTCATTACGATGATACCTTTGATACAGTCGTTGCTGAACCCTCTACACACAGCACACTGCTTGATTGATGGATTGATAGCGCAATGGATGGGATCTCAATGGCACAGTTGATTGCAGACACACCCGATCGTTTACTAGCCATAATAACGGATGATGATGGCGATCTGGAACGTCAAACCGGTGGTGATGATAATGATGATGCGTGCTGGACAATCGGCGTGGATGGGCCTGCGAAATGCATTGCAGTTGATCGTCGGCCTCCCCAGATGGGGAATCTTTTGCCGCAAACTTTGTCTCTCTCGTCGGCCACCCACGGTGATGTCGATCCTTCGAAGACCGTTACAACAGTACACTCAATCACACACTGAGCCACACATTGGTTGCTGAGCCTGTAATGCCACGTCCAAAGGATCCTGCTTCCCGGCCAGATAGGCGGACACAACCCACGGGCAACCCACGACACTGCACAAGAAAGGACCGAAACGGAGCGAGGATGGAAAACGGGTTCTTGGCATGATAGACGATCGCACCTTTCTACATCTCTCTCAACCATGTCGTGGTGACGGTGATGCATGAGATGTTGTCTGTCGATCACCTCATGCTGCCCTTCGTCCTCCTCCATCGCCCTCGAGAGACGCACCTCGCCTTACCGATGCCATTGATCACGTCCCTTTCATGCACATGTCTCCTCTTTCCGCCGCTCATCTCCCTTCCCTTCTCCAACCCCGGTTAGAAGGGCTTCCAGTCGCACTCTAGTCGATACAAGTTTTCGTCCGCCGTCCTGCGGTCCTGCCTTAACGCTGGCCGCGGACCCCTGCTTAGCGCGCGGGCATGCTTGATGATCTCTCCAACTCGAGGATCACGGGCAGGCCCTTGTTCGAAATCACCGACACAGCTGGGAGCCTGAGACTAAGCAAATTTGCCAAGGCGGGAAGTTGTCCAAGGCCAACGCAGCACCGGTCTGGTGAATGGCAGATGGGGCCACGAGAACGTGTTTTCCTCTCACATGTTTTGCAAATGCTTGTCGAGAAAGGCTGCATGTCGCTATTTGTCTCGGCATCATTACACGCAAACAACATCTCCTGATACGTGAATGTCATTCTTTACTCAATTATCGCCAGAATATTATGGATGGTCATTGATCACCCATCATTGGCACTTTCTTCCCTCCACCTTTTTTCTTATCCCGGGACCTGCATACACACATTTCCCATGCGGGATGGCGCCGCCACTGCCCTCATCTACACACCTCCACCTCCGCAATTTCACGTCAGCCGAAGTCGATGCTTTGGAGAGGAATAGACGCGTGCGCCGGCGCTTTCCGTCCGATCTGGACTTCTCCCTCCCATATTCGTCCATAGCTTGCCCGTCTGCACGCATGCCAAAGAAAACGGCCCTAAACGTGCCGGAAGTGGAGATGGGGCTGGCGAAGCTGTCGCGTGCATAGCCAAAACACACTTTTTCTGTGACAGCGGCGAGAGCGGGGAAAAAGATGGACGAGGCGAGAACAATGAATTAGCACGTTATCAGCTTAGTCTGTTGGGATTCGATTGAGGCTGTTCTCATCATCAATGCTGTCCCGTAGCAGAGAATGGTGCGCGCACACATAGGCGTCAAATGCCTCGCGATTGCGATGTTTTCGTCTCCCGTCCAGACCACGGTGCCGAGGGTGGGGCACAGAGTATTGTGGCTTGATTTAGAGAAGACATGGCCTCAGGACGAGCGAAACCTTGGCTAGACGGCATTCGAGAAGGGAGACAACAGCGCGACACTGACAGCTGAAGACCTTGGGACAAGGTTCTGTCAATTTGGTAAGTTACATCCCCCAGCTTCGCTCAACGTGTCGGGTCGTCGTCGTCCTGTCCCTCATCCCGAAAAAGGACAAATTTACATGGAGCATGGGTCCCTGTGAAAGGGCCCGTGATGGCCTGTGACGTCGATCGTCGATCGTCAAGAGAGATATGATATGATATGCATTTTCCAGCGTCGCGCAAAGAGCGAGGCTGTGTTGCCGACCCCGATTTGTCTTCACGCCTGATATCATGATCATCACCAGGTTCAGCCGTGTGCAGTCAGACGACGACGACGACGCCCACGACGATCCCCCTCCCTCCGTGCGCGCGGAGGCACGCGTGCATCTAGACACAGGCATCGTACAGAGAGTGATGAAAGAGAGTTTTGCCTGTGCACGAGTCATAGCAATCGGATGAGGTGATGAAAGTCTCGAGGGAGGAGAATCACCATTCGTCGGCGAGAGCAAGCAAAAGACCGACGAAGCCTTCATTGCAGCCGAAAGTTGGAAAGCCACAATCACCTTAGAGCATGTCGTGCACACCCTCTCTCGCTTTATTCTCCATTGCAGTAGTGGCAATGGAGGGATTGTCGCTGCACGCGTGCGGCGCAATAGAGGCGAGGCAGTACACAAGAGATTCATAAACGATGCAGGTCCTGTCCTGTACCGAGGAGCCTTGGCATATTCTCGAGAGAGCGAGGGTGCTGACAGACGATTCGGGATGTTTTTGGCGTCATACCCTACTTTCACTGTAGCTCCATGCAGGGCGAGAGCTGTGCTTGCCTGCCTACGGTAGATAGCTGTTATCATCTTTGAACATACCATTCGGATTGTGTGTCGAACGGAAACCACAGTTTTTCCAGTTACGAATATTGTAATCTGATTCTTGCGTGGGATAGGGGTCCGAGATGTCACCGACTGCCGCTGATTGTCTTCGGAGGCATGTCTCCAACGGCTCGCGTAGAGATAAGAGACCCGCGGGAGAGAGAGATGTTCCGTATGCAGTTGCTGCACCCAAGCTGTGAACAAATTTTAAGGTTGCAGCTCATGATTTTGTGGCTTGACCTCTGCTGTGTGTGGGTGTAGGTGATTTTTCCTCGGGAAGGATGGATTGACAGGCACAAGATTCCGGGGCCGAGAAATGGTGTGGGTGCATGGGTCTGCGGGAGGGCTGCATAGTGCATCTAGTTGGACATGGACAATGGCATAGACACAAGACAAGATGGGAGTGTCGTGGACTTGTGGATTTGTGGACGTGCCTTGTCCACGATGTCCCACGGTGGACATGTCCCTTCGCCAGATGTACGTACAGTAGCTTAATTTTGCTCGTACATTAGAGCCGTCTCGGCGTGCAGGCCATTCAGCGCAGGTCGCCTCAACGGCGGAGATTTGTCCATCTCTCAGCCCATCGAAGGAGAAATGTCAGGCGGAGGCACATATCATGCATGCTACGTGCGATATCCGAGTGACATGTGGGCGGCTAGGTGGCAAGGCATGAGAGATCATGCTTTTCTGATGATCTGGCTGGACCCCTTCTCTCTCTTGCCCACGCCCGAAAGAGGTATTGCAAAGGGATAGGTGGGTTGTATGAAGAAGAATCCCTCCGGAAATGTGTAAGGATTCAGCAGCAAAGCCCCCACTGGTATTGGGGAATGTTATCGGGCGTATCGCGGTGAGACCAGGAAGACCAAAGCATTCCAATTATCTGTCCTTGTCTCATCGCATTGTTGGTGTCTGTCCTTGCATGCTGTTCGCCTATGAACACGGCACGGGCGATTGACATGTTGCCAAGACCGTCCGCTGTGTAACAGGCGAGAAAAACCCGTTCTATCTACCGTATCTTTACTGTATGCGGCATACGCCCAACGGGAAAGCGAGGATCTCTTTCATCTGAGTGATAACAAATTCTAACGGTCCCGGGGTCCTCGAAATCCCTTGCCGCTGTCCTTGCGCATTGCATTCGCTCTCTTGGCAGCAATATCGTCCTTCCTCATCCATCGCAACCTCCGTTGAAACATGTGTTTCCCCAAATACTCCTCGCATCGAATCGGTCATCGCCGTAGACGTTCTATTGGACGGAGTAACGGACCCTGCGATGTTTTCTTTCCCTTTCGTTGAGATGGAATGATGTGGATAATTTCCCATTGGTAGGATTGCGTCATGACCGCTGTCCGACGGGAGGATTTCTTGGCGGTCCGTGAAGACGCAGTTGTGTGTGCAGGAGTGGTGGGGTGGTGGAGGCGGTACTACATGGGTCTTGCATCAAAATGATCGACGCCAATAGGCACGACAATGCTGTGAGATCGAATACCTTGCACGGCATGACTCGCTTGCATGGCATGAAGATAGGATAGTATTGACAGCGGAGTAAGTCAAGCGCGATAAAAATGTACTGGTGGTAATCATGAACAATGACGATCATATTCGTGATCTACAAATGCGGAGAAAGAGAATTAGATCATGTCGCTCTCTTTGCACGTCTATTTTCCTATCTAGGTTTTTTGCGATCGACAAGGCGAGACGCATATGCGCGTGCTTGCCTGGACGCAACGTAATGGTCTGTGTGTATGTGCTGAACCTTGCAAGGTCCACAAATCGCGCAACTGGAAGCGGGACCAGACGCTGTGATGAGGTGGGAAGTGATTTGTAAAATTTTATAGTAATGGATGATCGTCAGGCGGTACGGCGGGATGAGAATGGGAAGCATGAGAGAGAGGGGTCGAGAAGAGGAGTGATACGAGACGACAGAGATTTACTCCATCAGCCACAGATAGGCCGCCTTCGCGAATCGTTGCGATGGCAGATCGATAATGTACCAGTAGGCCTGCGCAAAAGTGATGGTAGCCAAGGTGCAGGCGAAAAAGACGGCGGTGTTGGCCGCACCGATGGAGGCGCCCCGGTCGTTGCGAAGGTGCAGGAAAAGGCTGATTCCTGCTGTGTAGAAGATGATGCTCTGGGCAACGAAGAAGCCTAGATATGTAACGTCAGTGTACTGTAGGCATGTATGAAGAGACATCTAACTTACTCAGTGATCGCCTGCCGAGTTCCGTAAGCCATTTTGCAGAGAGGACATTCTTAACAGGTTGGAGTGTCTCAACAATGAGCATTATGCCGTAGATGACCAAGAAGTTGTCGACACGAGGGAAAGGGTCGGCAGCGGCGAATTGTGCCCGGGTGGTGTTCTCAGACAGGTCCAGGAAAGGGTGAAGCAAAAGCTCCTTGTTGACGAATTGAGGGAATACCGCCCAGCAGTACTTCATGGCGGCACCCGCCACAGTCATGAGGGCACCAGGAACGATCCACGGAATCTTGACATTTTCGTTGATCTTGAGGCCTTCGGTCAGGGTTCCCTGCAGCTTCGGGTTGATCACGTACTGGGCGAGAAGGAGCCCCGCCGCATCGTACCAACCCCAAGAGCACATCCAGAACGAACCGAAAGCAAAGAAAGCCAGGCCCTGTGCATGCCAGGTGACACGTGTGTAGGGCAGGATAACCATCAAAAAGTAAATGGTCCAGCTTTGCTGGTAGATCAATGACACACTCCACAGAGTTGCAGTCGGCCAGAAACGGTTGGCTGCCTGGTGGTAATAACCGCGAACGACCCAGAAAATGTTGAACACCGAGTTGAAAACTTGCAGAAAGCTTTCCGGCACGGCGATGCTCTGCGTCGATTCGTTGGGCAGTTCCTTCTTGAGGGCGGAGATCTGCTCCGTGCCGATTGCGTGAAAAATGCCTGAGGTGATAGCGGAGGCAATGCCAACGGCAATGACCATGCGGAAGATGCGGCGGATGATACTGCCGGCAAATGTGGCCGGCTTGGGATCCTTGAGGAAACGAATGCCAATGGAGCGAGCGCTCAGAGCGAAGAAGAAGGACTGGATGAGCGTCTCATCCCAGAGAAGCGGCGAGAGGACAACGCGGATGATCTTTTGGTAAGTCGGTCCATCTGTCTGGAATCCCGGGTCAAAGACGACGGTCGGGATGAAAGTCTGGAAGAAGATCCAGAGCAGAGCCGAGATGGTCAGCACGCCTCGCAGACCGTAGATGTGGGCGTGAATCTCATGCTCGGTGTCGGGTTGCCATTTGGTAGAGGCAAAGACCCTCCGCAGCTGCTGTACAGGCGACGTCTTGGACATAGTTGTGGTTGTCGTAAATCCGCGATTGTTGTCAGCGTCGTTGTGATGTGGCAGACGGACGGCGTCGTGTTGGGTGGAAGTGAAATGTGACGACAGAATAAACCGCAGCTAGGCCACTCCAGGTAGCTCTTATTGCATGAGACCCGGACAAATCACTTCGTCGCGTTGGGAGGACTGCAGTGACACAATCGGGACACGTACTGCACACGTGAAAGTAGGGATGGCTGTGTAGAGGTCTAAAGACAAGCAGCCAGCAGCAGGCCGATGAATGGAAGGCAAAGAGATGGGCAGATTTGAAGGGGGAGTGTATGATGATGAGATGGAGCGGGCTGGGTGGTGGTGGCAGCGGTGGCAGCCTTTGCCTTTCGTCAGGCGGAGGGAGGACAGCGCAGCCACTGTCCGCACCGGGCCAGCTGGAATTATCACCAGTGGTGACTACAGCGCTCAGCACGAGCGAGTCCAGTCCAGGCCACCAGATCCGTAAAACGTGTGCCCTCAGCAAGTAAATTCACGGCTGTTAGCATTGGCCTTGAGACCCCCGAAACCGTCGATCCCAGTGGGGGAAAGTGTTGAAATTCCTTCTGAGATGGATGCAACGGCCCATGACAGACGCTTGACCATTTAGGCCGATCGGCACCCGCGACGATCATCTACTGTACTGTATTCACCCAACCCAGGTGTGTGGTGACAACAATATTTCCACTCACGCCACTCTACGTCCCAAGGTTGTCATCGTCACATAATTGGGGATTGATGAGTCCTTCTATCAGATGGGCAAGCCTCGCCCGCTCTGAAGCTCTGACAAGCTGTTCCATCATCAATTTATCGCGGCTTCCGGCCGGCGTGCAGCCCAATCTTCACCCAAATAACGTAGGCGTAGCGTGGATGGCAAACAACCCTGGAAGCCACCTCTGAATGGACCTCAATACTTGTTTGGGTGTGATGCATCCCATCCTACTGTGCTCTCCATGCTCCATGCGGGACTTTTCGTATCATCAAGATGACGGTGACGACGACGAGCTTCTCGCACTCGTCGAGCCCTGTGGGAATTTCCAACAAAGGGTGTGATGAATACGCCGGCACTGTAAACTGTCTCACGCGGCAATCATTTGCAAGGACTATTGGAATATCCCTTTCGTTTGACTTGCTGAAGACCAACCTGTGCACCCAGATGATGATGAATCATTCCGCTGACCCACGTTGGCGCACCGATAAGATTCCAAACGTCCAAAAGTTTGTTCCCTCACCTGCGTCCTTTCTGATGATGTCCTCCTGCCACGATGCTGTCCCATAGGGTCAAAGTCAAGGAGACCGATTGTGCCGTTCGTCAACCAACTGTCCCCCCGCGGAAGCCGTCCGATAACACGCCGACGGAGGTGGAAGCTACCGGATCTGTATCCTTCACGAGCTTCCAAATTTATTAACGGCGCAAGTTCAACACGTTCGCACGCCAATTTTGCCTTTGGTTCGGTCGATCTCGAAATGCCTCCAACACAAACGTGGGGTGACAGATGACAGAACTAACTCATCAGACCTCACGGCAGTTGAGCCTCAACACATTCTATCTATTGGATCAGAATGATGCATCAGACGCTTCTCAACGTGATGCTATCTCCCTCCGCCACGAGTGATGATACCTTAGTGACCATTCGCGAAAGTCTATCGATTCCAGACTGTTTACTACAGTATCTTCGGTCACATTAATCGTTTCAAGTGGCCGGCATCAATGCACGCAGTGCCGTCCATAGTGCTCAGCTCACCAAACTATCACTGCAGGGCAACCGCCGGTTTCGGTCCAGATAGCGAATCCACTTACGACCATCTAGACGTGCCAGAACACGTCCGACGAGGACGACAACTTGACGAACTCTACCTACATGTGATTGATTCGCATTTTCCCACTTTCCCAGCTCTGTCCCGTGGATCGCTCTGGTCGTCGTGGACAATGTAATACACATAGTACACACACGTGAGAAGTTCCGCCTTTGCTTCTAGTGCTGCGTCACTATCAATGCTACTCGGCGCCACAAAGCCACCCGCCAGGTTGTCTGTCACGGAAAGTGACAACCTCACCGCCAGCCGAGGTCATCGCAATCTCCAGCATCACCAAGTCTCTTCGCAGAAATAGGCACAGGGAAATCATGTGGTGAACGCCTCGATTCCAGAAATGTCATGTCCAATTCCCTTCTGACGAGCTTTGTAAGGATACAGCGCCTAAAAACGGATAATTTCACGTGCTCTAGCGACTTGACCAGGATTACCGTAGCCGCCGTCTCCAAGAAAAGATGCTTCTGGGCGAGTTTCTCTAGCAGGATCTCGAAGTGACTTGCCGTGGCCAATTCCTCGCCAGAAAATGCATCCTGTTTTCGCGGCAAAGCGACCTGCGATATCTCTATTCACTCGCACATCATGTACAACATATACATGCATACGAACATAAGGCGTGCACCACCCAAAGGTGAGGTCAAGCACGCCCACGATGATCTTTGCCTGCTTCTATACCACTCCTCGTGAATTGAACATGCGCCGAACACTTGCGTATCGCCATACGGATTCCCTCCTGTGTACAGCAAGCAGAATCTGCACTCCACCCCTCCACATCGGCGCCTTCCGTAGAAGCCGAATGGGCACCAGCAGGAGAGTGGCGACAGTGTTGCTGCTCGTCTGCTGCAGGAACGCTGCACGATAATGTGCCAGAGGCGGTCTCATCGCGTACCTAGGATCGTCTAACAATATGTGGTGCGATTCGGCAAGGCTGATGGAACCGATGAGTGAAGAAACGATTCTCGTCACCTACAACAAGCTGCCATCACTTCCAATGAGGGGTTGCAGACGCCTCGTTTGCTTGTCGCGCCAGGTTCCTGGACGAACAAGGGTCTGGACAAGTCTGTTAATTCCATCCCAAACCTGCCAACCATTATTCTCCCGTCACAATAAACATGTTTGTTTCTGAAACTCTTTCCCTCGGCTTGCGCAATTCAACAAACACGAGCGATGCATTTTCAGCATGACGGGAGAGTATTCCTATGGGGCCGCGCGGCTCACCCCGCCGCTACTTCCCCCGCATTTCTGCGCCTAATTGATCGATCATGAAATTACACGCTTGTTCCTGAGATTCCATATCTGGTACCGACACCAGGCGTGCCGCAGGATAGACTTGTCGGACAAGGAGCCATCGACGCCTCATGTCATCTGGAATGCACCTAACGACAACGGAGATTTTTCTGGTATGCGTGCAACACCTTCGGCCGTTTGCGCAGGTCGTGCCGACGAAGCATCGACGATGGAGAGATTTGATACTTCGCTACAGCAGAATTGCGAGACCGAAGTCTTTAAATGCTTGTGTTCCTTCGAATGGCAGGTTCTAGACCTGGCAGTAGTGCGAATCTTTACCGTCTCAAGACTGCTGCTGCGCTGCTGCATTGCGGCGTAGTCAATCTGTAACTACTTGTAAGGCTTGTTCAGGCTTTGACCGAACTCTCGATTGTACCTGAACATGTACCTTGAACAGGTGTATCTTGACTTCTTGGGATACATCCATCAAAATACACAGAGTAGCACGGTGGTTCTCTGTTTGGAAGCTTTGTTTCAGAAAGCCCGTCGCTATCGGCGTCCTCATACAGAAATGTTCATCCTGTAACTTTTGACTTCAGACTCCTCTCCGTGCCGCAAGGAGCGAACAGCATACCGAACCACAATCACTCGAGAGCGCGGAACGATCAAGCAATATCAAGCGGGGTCCTCATGCACATGCTGAGCCGGTCCTGTCCGTAAAAGTGTTATGATGATGCTGCTAGGATACTCCATCCATGCTCCGTAGCCTTTCCCTTGTTGACAGGCATCAGGGTCTATGAAATGTGGAGATCACGGCCCTTTGATATTGTCCGAGGATATCATCGTCTAGGAACCAACACGTGCGCCAAGGGTGCCACTTGATCATGGCAGGCTGGGTGGAGGACCTTCGGAACTCCAGTCACATCTCATGCCTAGCCGGCATTCGATACGTACGATTGCGGGATCCCTGCTCAGGTCTTATCGGATAGGTGCCAATGAAGTCAATTTCGCTGGATTGTAGTGAGGTGCCGAGATGCTCGGTCATGAAGCATATTGTGATTTGTTCTTGAAGAGCTGTTGGTATTCCTCGTCCGCCATGGTCGGACTACCTTGCTATGGGGCAGGCCTTGAAGGACATTCATCGTTAATTAGCCGGGCTCAGTGTGGGCCGTGATGCTGGCATTCGATGATGCAACGAGTCTTCAAGAGCACCCTTGATTGCAAGCGGAGACGCCCTTGATTTGGTCCATCTATGGGCAGACGTATGCGACAGGGCAGGTTTGCCAGATATCACGCCAGTGATTATGTCCTTCGTGTTTGTTTCTTGAGCTCACGATAACGTTTGCGGCTAAGTCGTCCTGCTCATGAAGGAGGACATACGGTCTCGTTGTTTGACCGACCATCGTCATCATGCGTATCACCAGCAATGGAGTCGGCGTAATGATTCATCCGATTGACGGAGTTAGGGTAAAGGATTGAGCCCAAACCACAACCCTTAAATCCGTGGCCCCAGCAACATCAAGACAGTGGCAGCACATGGAGCTGATATATAATGAAGTAGTGATAACCAGTGTTGGGTGTGACTGATATTAAATTCATCCAAGACCCCTCGAACCCTCTTGTGTACAGAAGTCGATAGCCTCATCGTGCAGAAAGGTTTTCAAGAAGTGAGACAAGACCGTCAAGCTCGCGGCAAAGATCAACATGTCGGGGCTACCCACAACCACGAAGTCGTGGCAGTACGCCAGCGTTGCAGGAGGCCTAGAATCGCAATTGCAACTCAAGGATGTTGCTATACGAAAGATCAAGCCCAATGAGCACCTCATCCGCATTTTGGCTACGTCCCTGAATCCTGTGGATTACAAGGTTGCGGAAGCACCAATCGTTGGCGGCATCCTTGTTCGCAAACCCGCAGTGCCCTGCTATGACATTGCCGGAGAGATTGTACAGGCAGCGTCGGGCTCGAAACTCCAACCAGGCCAACTTGTCTTTGGTGGCACCGGTGGATCTCCGTTCGCTGGCGGCGGCTTGACCGAGTATGTCGTTGCTCCAGCCAATCAAATCATCGCCGTCCCAAAGGGAATCTCAGCAGTTGAAGCTGCATCAATCCCCATTGCTGGCATCACCGCGTATCAGAGCATTAAGCCTCACAGCAAGGAAGGCGACAGGATTCTGCTCAACGGCGGTTCCGGCGGCGTCGGACTCTTCGGCATCCAAATCGGCAAAGCTCTCGGCCGCCACGTCACCGTGACATGTTCCACCCGAAACATTGAACTGTGCAAGGCCGCCGGGGCGGATGTCGTCGTAGACTACACCAAGGGTGACCTCATCGACAACCTGAAAGCCCTAGGCCAGCCCTTTGATCTCGTCATCGACAACGCAGGCAGCAACCACGACCTCTACTGGAAGTGCGACCAGTTCACGACCGCGGACGCCAAATACGTGAACGTCGCCTCGAGCCCGGCGTGGAAAGACGTTTCCTTTATGCTCAAAGCCAATGCTGTGCCTTCCTTCCTAGGCGGACAAAAGCGGAAATTGCAGGGTCTCTTTGCGCAGCCCATTGAGGCGGACCTACAGCAGATTATAGACTGGATGCAGGAAGGCAAAGTCAAGGCTCATATCGACTCGACATTCAGTATGCAACAGGCGCCTGATGCCTTCCGCCAACTCAAGACGGGTAGAAGTCGAGGCAAGGTTGTGATTCAAGTCGCTGAGCCCAAGTCGGAAGCGAATTGAAGATGCGTGCCAAGTCACTGACAGGAGAGGGTGGTTTGTATTTTCTGCTGCTTGACCACGTCGTGTTCCGTCGTGGTCAGGGCAATTGTATATCCAATAGTCACGTTTAATCAGGTTGCAAGAATCATAAAGAATAAATAATATATCCTTTGCTTTGACTATCTCTATCTATGCACCGCGCCCGCCCGCTGGTGTGTGGTCTGAAAATGGGGGTATAAATGCAACACAGAAACATCGTCCTCGCAGGACAACGAAGGGGGAGAAGAAGAATCAAGGAAAAACGAAAAAGACATCATTCATGCAACAGCCGGCTGCTGTGACTCATCCTCATTTGGTCTGTCGATGACCAGAGCCTTCGTGAAAGGTGCGGTCGTCGGTCGGTGTGGGACAGTTTCCTCGGAAGCCGACCGCCAGATGTTCTTGGTGGCGCTCTTGGTGACGAAGTCGGTCATCGGAGTGACGATGACTGCGCCGAGAATGATGACGGTGTAGCAGACTACTGCCGTAATGAGCAGGATTGCCCAGTACGGCACGGCCATTTTGGCGAGGGAGACGGCGATCCATGAGCCTAAGCTCCAGAAGACGAAGCCATGCATCACTATAGATGATAAGTTAGTGGTGAATACAAGTCAGAGCTTTGAAGGGGGTGATCTTACGGTAGATGGTCATAATGTGAGGGTGGAAGAAAGTGACAACAGGTAAACTGAGGACCCATTGGATCCAGGTTGATAGCTCGACCATGACTTGCAAGCCGATGCTGAAAGTTAGGACGGCGAGCGAAGGGTTGAAGTAGTCCGGGTACAGGTTGTAGACGTTTTCGGCAATCTGGATAAGCGGGAGACCAGTGTTTGGGTCTGGGTGAATACCATTCTCCCAGGACATGAAGGGGAAGTAGAAGAAGTTGGAGTTGAAGAGGAGGACGAGTGGCGTCGCGCCCGTGATGAGGAACGCGGTGATGAGGACAGGGTATAATCGGTACCATTTGGCTTGAGTGTATTTGATCCAGTCGAATGTGAGGTCCATGTCCGCAAGCATGAGACCCAACCAGTGAGTGGCGGACCAGCTCGTGGCATACCAACCGGCGAGGACGGTAACAAGGTAGAAGCCGATACGCTTCCACGGTGTCTTGATATCCCTGATCATGATCGCTGCGACAATGGTCACGAATGAGAATTGCAGCTGAACTGGGATGGTCCACAGCACACCAACACAGTAATTGTTGATCACTGAAGGAGCGGCGTTCGGGAAGAGGTACGCAAGCTCAATGGCCTGGTTCAGGTAGACGCCGAAGTTCTTCTGCGGCTCAACATAAGGCCAGACACTGAAGCTGACGCTTGGAAGCCATTCCAGCTCGGTCGTTAGACCCAGCGAGATGAGGAAGTACTCGACGATCATGAAGAGAAAGCAAGGGATGAGCATACGAGGCGCTCGAAGCAACATCCTGTTGCCCATGTCATCAAGTCGGCCGGTTTTCAGGTATTTTTGCGCGAGGAAACGACATGCAGTGACGAAGAAAGGTCCAATCCACAGTGGCGTGAGGACGTATGGGCCCAGGATGTAAGACAATACCGAATCAGCGGCAAAGTGTTCGTTCATGCCGTAGCCTTCCGTGACGTGTGGCCAGAAGGTCAATGAGAAATGACGGAGCGTTACCATGATACACGAGATTGCCAACAGACCAGCAAGATGATCGATCCGCTGCTGTGGAGCAACTTTGGCGAGCTTTGTATCGACGGTTGCGGCGCCCGTCATGGCGTCTGGAACAGACTTTTCATGAATGATGGTATGAAGCGATTTCTCGTGAGGAATCTCCACCGCCGGAGTCGCCACCTCATCAACTTCGCTGTGCAAGGTCTTCTTCTCGTCTGAGCTTGAAATCCAAGCTTGCTTGACGCTGCTCGTTTCGGAGGACGCTTTGGATGACAGTTCCGAGGACTCTGATGTGTGTACATTACTCTTGCTGTTTTCACCTTCCGTGGTACTGCTGCTACTGCTTGCATTGCTTTCTCCGCTTTCGAGATGATTATCAAGGCTCAGGTATGCCATCTGGCGCGATCCTTCGATGTCCAACTCTTCAGCCTCATCGATCACGGGTGGTGGCTCGAGAATGTTGCCTTCGATCGTTGGAGATGTCGGAGCGCTCGGCGTATTACGTCCGTCGGGAATTCCGGAGTTGTTACGCCTGACACTCCCCCTGCGAACCGGCACGAGAGCAGTCATTGATTGTCTCGGTGTGTTCACACGAGATTGATAGACGGGTAGCGGAGTCATCATGCCTGATGGTGTGGTGTAGCCAGGCGCCGGCGTTTGGCGCCCATTCGAACTGCCCGATATGGAACCCATGTATGCCGGAGCAGGGGTCTCAGGTTTGCTGAAAATCGGCATCGGTTCGTGCACTTGAGGCGGGCTTCCGATGGGTCCCATCGAGTTGCGAATGGAACGACGCAAAGCGCGATTGGACTTGCCTCCCTCTCCTTTCCAGTACAGCTTCTTGACCTTTGACCAAGGCGTGCGACGCACAAACGCATTAAGCAGCGAAGCAACACCGAACGTGCTGAAGGCCGCCGCAATATAACCTGCGACCTTGCGGATGTAGTCCTTCTCATCTGGTTCTTGCCATGGTTGGGTCGCCGCAGCAGAATATTCTGATGAGCCACGAAGCATGACATCGTCGATCGAACAAGGGTTGGCAGACAAACATCGCTGATCGTAAGCCTGGTGGTCCGCCGCGCTCATGGTAGAAGTGTTGAAGAATGCCCGCACCCATCGGAGGTTTGCAACAGAGCGTTGCAGAGGCGGACCTTGCATGAAGTTGGCGTCTCCCGTAGACCAATGCGAAAAGGCCAAAGGCGCTGGAATGGTCGGAATAGTTCGGTCGGTGCGAGTGGCATTGCGAGTGTTGTTGTTCGCGATCCAGAACTCGATTCCATCGATCGTCCAATCAATGCGAAGGTCGAGGAAATCCCAAGGAGATTGAGGCTGTAAAGCCGGCGGTGCGCCTGCTGCGATAATAGAATAATTCACAGCAAGTCGGTTTTCAGGCCATTCTCCGTTGACGGTCTGCATGATCTGGGCATCGGGAGCCGCGTCCTTGTTCAACATATCCATCTCGATGTTTGAAGAAGTGTTGTACTGCAGGATCATCGAAAATGCACTTCCTCCGCTCCATGGCTGAGCTGATCGCATAGAGGCTCTGAACGTTCCGTAAAGGATATCCTGACGAACGGATCGGAGCTCTGCACCGACAGAGTCATGGTTCCAGGTTGGTTCATCTAGGAACATTTGCAGGCTTGAGTCGTTGCCATCAATGGCATTCTGCCAAGGTAATGATGCGTTGTTTCCGATATCAAAGTTGGATGGGCTGGCACCTTGACGGAAGATAGTATTCCAACCTTTCTGCACTCTTTTCCGGTAATCGAGGGCTTGGAATGTTTTTCCGTCTAGGGCATTCGATTCATTAAAGTATGCAATGATTGAGTCGGTGTACAATCGCTGATTTGCCGGATCGATGAAGCCACAGCTACATTGTGAAGAGGGCGTGATGTCTTGAGCATGCACTGCAGTCAACGCCAGCAGGCCTGTAAGAGTGAAGAGGATCGTCATGATGTTGAGCTATCCTGCCACATTGGACGTCACGAACAAAAGATGATCGTGATGTTAAGATAGACAGGGGAAGGAAGGCGGATGATCTGAGGGGATCTCGCGTATCGTGAACTCCCTTACATACGCGTACACGATCTGGCGGCACGTTATAACAAGATGTAATCTCAGATGCATTGAGGACCCCATGACAGCATCATCGCCACGTACGCGCCAGCCGTGAACGAAGCACGAACGAACATGCAGGCGTGACGTTGAATACTAGACCGGCGCGATGCCTTCGCTCACTGCTTCAACCGCCACGGTCCTGCATGACTGATCTTCTGATCGACTCGATCCTCTGGCGCATGCTAACAGCGCGATTGATGAGATGAGATTGCGTACGCATGGGGCTAATAGCTTCTTTCACCATCGTGGGATTCAATCCGTTGAGAGCGATCCTCCACGAAGGACACACCAATGAACAGCCATTCCGTAAGCATATCAACACTGCGAGTCACACTAGACTCATGTCCTCAGCTGCAGGGTTCAGCCGCAATCTTTGGTGTAGGAAATGTCCTTCGCTGAGGTCCCAGCTACAGTGACAAAAATGTCGCAAACCTCCCGCCACGCCGTTGGATCGACGTTGTTGGCGCCAGAATTGGTGATCCATCATTCAACGCAACGTGTTAAGGTTCGCGATATGCTGTTACTGCACAAGCAATGCTGGAGAGGTGGATACTGATGAGAACACTGCTATACGATCCCGATGTGGCCACATCCCACGGTCATCTGCGTTATCTTAACGTCCGTACCACCTTCTAACCCGGGCAGAGGGGCGAGGCCGGCAATGTCTGACAGTACCGTACCAGCCCTTGATAACGACAGTTTCGTGTCAAAAAGGCATCGATCTAGACCAGTAAGCTGGGCCGCTCACCCAAGATCTCGGTCCTGTCATTGAGGTGGAAGCAGTGGGCCGTTCCCTTCGGAGCTGATGTTCGGAAGTCGGGTCTCGGCTCTTCGAGCTGCAGAGCCAATATCAAGCTCTGAATAAACCACGAGCATACAACTTCGTGCGCAGATCGTGTTCTAGTCGATCTATGAGCCGTTTCTTGCTGTCCCGACGTCGCGCCATATTTTCCATAGATGTGATGATGTGCGTGGGTTTTTGACGTGGGATGGTCCGAAGCTGACATTTGTAAAGCGCAACTTTAATTTATCGACACCAGGCATTTTGACAGGCGAAGGCGGCAGAAGGTTTACACAGCGCCTACGCTAGCGATACCTTATTGTGCCCTCGACGGGCCTAATCGCATTCCTCGACCATGTTCACATTTAGCGCTCAATCACACGTTTGATGTGACCAACGACCCAAAACACGGTACCAAATGGCTGCTGGCGCGGGAGTGTCTTCGAACATGATGATTGGTTCGCTTTGCGACCTGGCAAAGATTCTTGACCACGCAAACGATTTCGAGGCAACAGCATTTGCGTGTCCTTTCAAGGAGGACGGGTCCTCCCGTTGTGGATCGCGAAATTGGCGGAGGACGGCTGCACGGCTCATCAGCTGCAAACGTGACAACTGCCGCTAGACCAACGTTCTGTACCACCACGTTCGCGGTGTGAGATGGAACGAATCGCAACCTTCGTTCACGCCTCCACACGCATGCTCTGCAGTGCGTGAGATATGATGGCCCAATCGATACTGCACATGGGACGCGCATTCCAGATATCCATCAGCTTTGCTGTAGCGTGAACTTTCTCAAGGTGGGGATTGTCCCTCTTGGGTTGTTTATGGATCCTGCTACGATAAGCACCTTTCAAGATCGCGACTACTGTATGCTCGAGAACAAGCGTTCGAGTGCAAAGAGCCGACCCGTTTTCCCTGAACCTAGAGCATAAGTTGTGTACTGCTTCCGAGGAGCGATCAGGCCTTGAGAGATCATTCACGGCTACATATCGCAGGCGTTGTGGTGACGTTTTCGATCCACCAAGAAAATTTTGCCAGATCATGTTTTATCTATATGAGTTTGGCATGACCCATCAATGTCCAGGCTGGTCATACAACATGTAGAAGGACTCCTCGTCGGTGCAGATCAGCTATGCTAAGAGCAGGTGGACGTCATGATGGGGTGATGCACGTGCGAGAGCTGCGTGTGATTACTGCTGTGAGCTTGTGGTCTACCACCGGTGATTGCTCCTAGCAGCGCGAGCTGTGAATGCACATCTGAAGGTCTTGATGCAGGATCTTCCGGCATGGCGAGACCTAGTCCACGCCTTGCATATGCAGCGGCATATTACCTTTCCTGGCTGGTCTGGACGTGCGAGCATTGTCGACTAGACGACTCGACAACACGGGAAGTGGACAATCTCGAGTGAAGCGTACTGTGTGATCATTGCCTCATTCGCAATTCGGTTGAGCCGCAACTTGAGCGATCGTGCCCATCCTATTTGATTAGACGCGGTGAGGTTGCACCACGATCCGAATAGGCGTGTCCTGGAAAATTGTGGACCAAGCCACACGATAATGGCGATAATCACTGATACCACGACCACATTCGAAAATGCGAGTATCTAATTCGTATGTTTGCTTGAAGTCCGAGCTTGTGGTATTGACCGATATCGCATCATCATAATACGCTGAGATGCTGAGAGCTTTTTAGGTGGGTCATTCAGGTGGATCTGCTAGGTGACGATCACAAACTGCTCTGGCGTGCTTGCTTTGAATTCGTTCTCTGCCACGGGAGGCTAACCCATCTTCTGGCCGCAATGTTGCCGCTTTTGTTCTGTTGAGGTGCTCATGGGACACTTAACGCGAGAGCGAGTCGTTGTACGAAAAACGCTCTATAGAAACGTGCGAGGCTTCGAGCTGAATTCGGCCAGAGTAGAGATAAGCATCAAATCTATCGCCGCTCGAGGCCGATCGACCTGGGGTACGAAATAACGGTTGAGCGATTACGTCGTTGTCGATCCCACGTTGTGACGATCTTGCATGTTGGGCCCATCGATGCGGCTTGGTACTCGTAGGACGAGTCAACAGTGTTTCTGTATCACAAATACACGCAATTGTGGATGAAACACAACCCTTTCTAACACATGTGATGCGTTGTGGATATACTGCTGGTACCTATCAGACTTTTGTGAGGCACTGGTCATCTTTCTCGGCGAATGAGGCAACGCTGGATAACGGAACATTCACATCGTAATTGCTTGATTGCGAGATCCTGATATCGAACCCTAGGTTTTGCTCGAGTGCGGACACCGCGGTCAAGCGCGACACATTTGTTGTTGCAAACACAGACTCATTAGAGATTGAACGAGTAAAGTATGCTTACATCTGTGCCGATTAGTCCGCCCAGGTGGTGAGCTATCGATGGCTGTGTCGTTGTCACGGAAGAACCCAAATGCGAAGAGGGACGACAACCCAAACCCTAGCAAATGATGTTTCAACCCTAAAACACATTCCTTCCACGGTTCCAAGGTTCCAAAGTTCCGAAGGTTGACGTGACAAGCGTTGGATAAAAATATTGGAGTCGTCGGGTTGACACAAATGCGGATAGTCACTCGACAACGTATTATCATCAGGCGATTCCATAGTAATGGCCTGCTGCATCAGGCGATGTTGTGTACTGGAGACGATGCAGGTCATGAAGCAATGTCACTCATCAGTGCCATCCTATGTCACCGATGCCATGCCTACGCAGCTGGCGGCACCTCCGCATTTCGGCAAACTTCTGGGCTTCGTCCGGCGGCCTTCCCGTCGGATTTATGCCTCAGTCACCAGCGGGACATCCAATCTCTACTGTGGCTGACCCCGGAATTCCATGACGTTGAAGGCTTGCGGCACAGGAGTAATAACGCATAACCGACCCGTAGATGAGCACGAGACCAAGTGCTGTACCTGGTAAGGAGAGACAGCGGAGAATGACAACTTGTGCGGAATTCGTCTGGAAGAGACAATTGGAGGCCGCGATGGCAAGGCTGTGCAGGTGAGTGTTAAATAATCTTTGACGGGTTGCGACATGTCTCAGCGTGTGTACGGTGCGGCCGTGTGGATTTTCCGCGCTATGCGATAAAGTCAAGTCAGTGACAGAGACATGCCTTTGACTTTACGGCCACGTTGTTTTCTAACCGGGCCCCAACGTGGCATGTTGAGAGGGCCACTCCGCGGCTGGACAAAGTTTGAATATAGCAGGCAAGGACAGAAACGGGACATCACAGGACAGTCTAGGACCAGAAAGCGTTGAGGTCGGTCAGATGTAAAGCACGGATTGGCCTTGGACGAAGCGGCGGGGTTGATGGCGAAGACCGTATCGAAGCACGCAAACATGCTTCAGAATGATCCTGTCCTCTCCGCTGTGGCGCTACCGACTATTGACATGTGTTGGAGACCGAGCTCTGGTCTTCTGCAAGATACCGCATCTTCCAGACAGCTTCGCAGACCGACCGAAAGTCCATAGCGTCGGCGTAGCCCAAAGGACGGAATCGATGTAGCAGACACACAGCGTGAAGCGCGTGGTTGGTGGAGAGGGGTGAGCGACTTGCGACAATGTTGAGCCGCGGGATGGCGTTTTTGTTACGGGCGCCATGATTGGTGTGCACTGTGCAGATGTGAGTTTTGTTACAGTCCAAATCAGACAATTCGTGGGTTTCGGACGGAATTTTCATGCCGAGCGGAATTTTTTGGTAACAATGCCCACGCATTCTCCAGGCATGAAGCACAGTGAGACAATCGCCTTGAGTGAGACACGCCCAACAAGCAGGGTCACATCGTGGGAGAACGGCGTGATCGCCGCGCGAGTTTCATCATTGATGGTTCCCTTTGTTATTTGGACCGTCACCGTCATGATCGTGACTAGTATCATTCGATCATTCGATCATTCGAATGACTGCGTTCCAGAACAAAGAATGTTCCATGATGCCAATGCGTTGGTTTTAATCATGTTTGGTGAAGGGATAATGAGAGATCAGGCGTGCCTATAGACCACAGCATAGCCAATGAGCGCGCGTGTGTATGCAGCAGAATGTCATTTCACCGCCGTAGAGAGGAAGACCACAACGACGAAGAACATCCACAGCCCGAGCAGGAAAGATAGCGAGGAGAAAACGGGAAATGCACGGGACAACAATTTACCAATTCGGGAAAGTGGTGGCGTTCTCTGATCGCTGCCCGCGTGCCTTGTTCCTGTCGCTGGTTGTCGAAAGTGGAGGTGGAGGAGGAGAAGACCAGAAAGTCGGGTGTGTGTGTGTGTGTGTGTGTGTGTGTGTGTGTGTGGATGTCATTGTGTGTGTGAGTGTGTGCGCGCTGTGCGGTATGTGAAAGCTGTGGGCCTCGTTCCTCGACGGTGCCTGACTAGGAGCGCCACAATCTTCAAGAGTTGAATTCCACAGGCACATTCAGCTTCCCTCGGACATCCACAATCAATCGTAATACACGAGCAAATCCACGATTGGCATTGAACTCTGAAGCAACGGCATCACACCAGCACCACCAGAACGACACTGGAGGGCACGACGATTCGACAGTGTTGATCAAAACAAATCCCATCATAACATCAAGATGCTGATGACGCTCCTGTCAGACAAGTATGCATGGCAGTTGAAAGGTATAACGACGTCTCTCCCAGCCGAACGGCCAAGATCGCAGCTGTGGATAGATGCAGCATGTACACAACAATGTGACGATGGGAGAATGGAGGCCTCAGGCACAGGTCGTGAGTGAAACAACGACAATTTTAATCCCGACTGTGCCTGAGACAGGTAAATTGTATGTATGCACTGTCACTGTAGTGGAATTACACTTTTCAAATGTCCTACCCGCATGTGCTTGTTTGTACCCAACTGTGTACTGGATTCCACCATCACCATCTCCACCACTGACTGCTACATTATTATCATCGCCATCGATTGCAACGTCCACAAGGACCCACTCATCACAACGCTGCATGTGTTGATGTCTCGAATCTTCATACATGCTTTGCCTCTCCATGTGTCGGAGTGTGGGCGTGGATGTGGGTATGTGTGTGGGCAAACTGTCCGAGGGATCTTGATCGCTGACCTGCATCCCAGTATCGTTCCGCGCATACAATGTGCTGTTCTGTGCTATGCAGCTCTCCATCCCATGTCATTTAGAGTTCGACACCAAGCATATCTCCGCCCGCTCACACCACACACGGTGACACACCATCTTGATGACCATCATTTAAATTTTCATCCACACACACATCCACACACACAGACACACACATCAAGCTTTCAATCAAGTGCAACTGCCCGGGAGCCTGCCAATGATTCAGCCGAGCCAATCCCTCCTCCTTCCACCTCCATAGCGTCGATCGAGCTCAAACCATGCGGCCTTTAGTGTTTAGTGCCCTCGGCCTATTTTGCGCGTTGAGGACGATCCATCCTGGTACGAGCTATGCCTTCGTTGCTCAACCTGGACGCATCGGAGCACGCATCTGGCCGCGCTCGGTACATGTGCTGGCCACGAACATCCGTGGCGACGGTGAAGCTATGTTGATACATATAACGGCCGCCGTCATGGCTTTCATGAAAGGGCCTCGAGGACATAGAAACATCAAGGACTTCCCCAGTCGTTCATCAATCGAGGTGCAGCAGCAATTTCCCATTGTCACCGTCGCTGTCGTTGATTCTGTGATTGATCTCTTCTCATCACCATCGATCCAACAAAGTCCTTCCTTCCTTCCTGCTCGGCAGCTCATCGTCCTTCGCTTGGCGAACTCCTTCTCGTAGTGTCCTTTGACCTACTTGTCGGCATCGTCGTCGTTGACGCCTGTCGTTCCCTTCCACCACGCTCACTCGACCAGTCGATCCTCGACGTCTATATCACCATGTCGTCCTCAAAAGATTTCGAGAAGAGTGGATACTCCACCGACATCACTCCTCTGCCCAGTCACCACGCTCCTTCAAATTCTTCCGTATCCGGCTCAACGATGTCACCCAAGAAATCGAGTGTTACCAGCTTGACGTCCAAGATGGTCCGCAGCGTGCGAGGCTACATCATGGCCGCTTCAGACTGGTTGCTGGAATGGACGCCCTTCATCCTGGTGACGACCTACTTCATTGTCAGCACAGCGATCTTCGTGCTATGCAACGCCCAGACGATCAAGGTCTTCTACTTCTTCTACATGTGCACCAACTTCTACATCGCAGCCACCTGTGTGATCGAATCTTTCATGGGAATGACTCCCGTTCGGGAAGCCCGTAAACTTGCTATTGAGGTCGACAAGAAGGGCGGCAAGTTCCCCAGCGACTTCAACGGCACAGCCAAAGACCTCCCCATCATGGACATTGTGATTGTTGCGTACCTTCCCAACGAAAAGGACATTATCCGCAACCAGGTCCTTTACGCTCTTGAGGAGTTGATCTACCCCGACAACAAGCTCCGCATCAACCTGGTCTACAACACCCCCAAGGCCATCGAACCTCTGGAGAGCGAGCTGGCGCTCATGCCTGAACAGTACAAGAACCTCCGTGTCATCAAGGTCCCCGGCTCCAAATCCAAGGCCGACAACCTGAACTACTTCTTCAACATCGAGTCCGACGCCGAGGTGATTGCCATCTTCGACAGTGACCACTGCCCTCACCCGTACAATCCTCGCTGGGCCGCCGAGCGCTTCCTCGCGGACAAGACCGTTGACATCGTCCAAGGCCGCTGCATCGTCTACAACACCAACGAGGGATTCTACCCCAAGATGATTGCCGTCGAGTTCGACAAGATCTACGCCATCTCTCACCCTGGTCGTCAGCGAATGTTCGGATTCGGTCTCTTCTGTGGTAGCAACGGATACTGGAAGGCGGACCTCCTCCGAGGCCACAAGATGCACGGAGAAATGCTTTGCGAGGATATCGACTCTGCGCTCCGCGCCTACGGCGAGGGCAAGAAGGCTGTCCACGACATGAATGTCACCTCCTTCGAGATGGCGCCCGTTTCCTTCGGTGCCTTCTGGAAACAGCGACTGCGGTGGGCGCAGGGCTGGACGCAAGCCTCGATCGTTCACATGCCTCTCGCCTGGACCAACCCTCCCGGCGGCAAACGCACCATGAACGAGCGCTTCGGTGTCTTCTCCCTGCTGTTCGTCCGTGAGATCTCCTACTACCTCGTCACCCAGCACACCTGCCTTGTGATCAGCTTCATCATCACCAGCTGGCCGCACAACGTCCAGGAATTCGTCAAGCTCATCTTCTTCCGCTACCCCATGGCCGAATGGTTCTTCTTCGCCACCATCGCCGCGCTCGCCATGACCCTCTTCTTCACCGAGAAGGTCCGCTCCGAGTTCACCTCATGGCGCTCCATGACTGTCTTCTGCATCATCTACGTGCCTTACCTCGTCTTGATGGCCGTCATGGGTCTCTTCGCGCACGCACGTGAGATTTGCAAGTACACCAAGTGGAACCCGACCGCGAGAAAATAGACATTCCCTCATCGGAAGTACTATCGTTTGCGCGTTCAATTTGACATGGGTTTAGCGACGGCGTTTTGGACGGATCTTCATTTTCTCATCAATAACCTTTTTCGTACTCTTCACATTTCGTAATCGTCGGCACAGTCGCCCGACGCCCGAGCACACGCCCGGAAGGAGTTTTCTCTCTGATTCTACATTTCATGACATGCATTGCGCATCGTCCCTGGGCCGGAAGCTCTCGCAGGCGCTTCCATCATTACGGCCTCACATAGATATATCCCGCATTAGACAGGCATACTTAACGATTCTATGATTCTATCAAATTATTCATCAGACATTTCCTGACACCTCCATTTCACTCCATAGTTATCTTCACACTAGCTATTGTCCATAGTACCCGTGGATTGTTCGCATCACATCCGAGTCATCCTCCTCCTCTGCTGTGTGAGCTTTGAGATCGGCAGTCGACTAGTCGCAACGACTATAGAGCTGTTGGTAACCTAGCACAACGACTGGAAATTGGACGTTGCCCATAGATCAACGGCGTCACAGATCTGGCCCGCTGCTCATACCGTCGCCCGCAAATTTGACAAATTGCGCTGGATTATAATAATGAGACATGCCTGCCCAGTGCACGATTTAACTTCTCCCTCTTTTGGCGATCATGATGATGATAATGATGGAGTTGTTTCGAAAAAAGTAGTGTCGTCATTACTGCTCTGATGTATGGCTCCCTATCGTCATCATCAAACACTGGTGATTTCACCATCTCATCACAAATTCATCAACTGCATAATCAAAGCACTTCATTTGGAAATTATACTAGATGGACAGAATGTGAGAATGCACGATGGGAATGCATCCGATCTGTGATTGCACGTGTGTGCACCGGACCACAGGTAGGACAGGGCGTGATTGCATCCGGAAATAATCAATGCAGTGTTCAGCGCACAACATCCAACCCGGGCGTGTTTGTTCCCTGTCCTTATCGGTGCCTGAAGGACCTTCCTACCACAGCAGCGTGATATCACAGACTTGATCTCGTAGGATTGATTCCTCACCCACGTAAAATTCGATCGAAATGAGGATCTTCCCATCAATGACGCTCGTCCTACGCGCATTCTTCAGCCCACAATACGTGGGCGGCGGTGCAACACTGCAGCTCCTACCGATAATCCCCTCGTACGACTACAGTCTGGACCCTATAGTAATGGAAGAATTTCACCATCTTGGTCCCTCCTGCTGTGCCGGAAGACGCGAAGTATGGACTCCACTGTGAGCTGGATTCCAGTGGGGCCTTTCGTTACGCGTGCAAAACATCTCATAGGGCAGATATTGCAATGACAGATAAAACCTCGCGACGATTTCCTACCGCGCTGCGGACGTCGCGAAGACACGTGCTGCGTGGGGAGAGTACTCGGTCCCGCGGTGATCGTCGCTGCACATACTCGATATGGAGTCTCTCGGCCAGCGCGCGCAACAAGCCTTCGTCGCCGAGAAGGCGAAATCCCACTCCGCGCCGGGCGATCAATCCTGTCAAGCTTTGATCAGGCTGGGCATATGCAATCGAGTTTGTCAAAGATGGTGCTTGTCTGAATATCTCCGTGTACCATCGTGGACATGTGCGTCGTTGGCGGTATGCATAGATCCACAGTGGACACAGTGGAGATGGTATGCACTGGAGGAATAAAGTTCTTACTGCAGTTCTTGAGTGTGTGTTGTCGATCCGGCAGCGCCCACGGCTCTCGGTCGATGCCTTTGTCCACACCCACTGCTGCCGGGTCTTTGTCCACTACCACCACCACCACAACACCACAGCACCGCCGCAGGAGCGCCGACGACGACGATCACTGACAAAAACATCCATTCCACAAAATCCACAACCCAACGCCCAACACCACCACAACCCCATTCCTGCCCGCATGAAGATCATCCTCAGCTGCATTTACGGTCCTCGGTCGACTCCGAGCTGGTGTCTGCACGCATCCTCACTTACTATCGCGATGCATGAGATCGTCAGAGCCTTTGAATATAGTGAACCAATAGAGCCGCCTTTTTTCCACAATCGTCTATGTACATGGGACGCCATGGATGTCTAGAAGAGGATCTTCAAGCTCCGCTCCTCAACATTTCGTGCCGTCTTCACCTCTATCTTTCGCGCGAAGATCTGCAAAAAGACATTTTCTTTTCAAAATTCACATGAAAGACCGACGGCCGTATGCCAATCAAAAGTTCATCACTAGATTTCACTTTTTTTTTCTCCTCTTCTTCAAAGATGCCATGATCATCGCCACGCGTGGAGAAGTTGCGGAGTGCAGACGAGACTTTCCCACCACCAACGTCTTTTTCGTTAATGACACTTTACTATTCACTCCGCCTTCTTTCCCTGCTTTCTCCCCCCTCACTTGATGAATCTTCCCGTCTTTGCAGCGTCGATCATCTGCAATTGTCTTCCGGGCGCATGAAGCCGCATCCGGCTTTGGCGTGCTTGGCATACTTTCATGTCGTCGGCCCTTCACGCAGCTCGGAGAAACAGATGACGAGCTACACCGCAAAACGATAGCCTCGCATATGTTCCTGACGGATAATCGATCATGGCAAAGAGGGAATGGATATGTACAATATCGTGGATGCCTACAACGCAGCCATCTCTTCCGCGACCGAGGCTGAAATGGCGACATTAGAACGCCGCCGCTCTTGAATATGGATGCCACTGCAGGCAGCCGCTTCACTTGTCTAGCAAGCATCTTGCATGACACTGCTCTCGTGTATCATCACCCAGACTATTGCAATGCTTGACATTGAAGCTCTATATGGCATCCTTGGCAGTATCTTAAACCTTGCCAAGTGACCAGGGTCGTCGAGAAGTGCAAGCTTTGTCGAAGAGATCTCCCATCAACCGTGCACGCTTCGCTCCGCCCCTCCAATGGGACGACGAAGTAGGTCCTCTCTCGTATGTCTGAACGTTGGAAAGAATGAGGGGAAATCGACAACATTCGCAGATCTTCCCATCAACATCACCATCACGGACCATCACGGACCATCTTGTCATCCTCGTCTTCCATCGTCGTGGTGTTGGAGAAGAGGGCCTCGGAAGCGCAGAACGCGGTTCTGCGACTCCACTTCTCGTGTTCCTCTTGCGCGATTGAGGAGAAATTTGAAGTTTAATCATTCTGGGATTGATGGAAGTGTGGAGAAACCATGTACGTTGCATCGTGACGTCGAGCCACTGCGGTTTCCGTCTAGAGGCAAGGAAATTCTCCGTCCCGCTAGTAAAAGTACAGTACCTTACCGTCCTTCAAGCGCGCAGGCTCGCCAAGGGAAATTCGTGCCGCGAGAGAAGGCCCGCGGCGAGAATGTGGGATTTTCCCATCACCGCCTCCCATGGTGCCCCTCCGAATCTTCCGTTGAGTGGCGTCTGCTCTACGCTCACCGAGCCTCGCGATCCTTCGACTGCGGCACTTCCCGTATGAAACGTGCACCGGAGCTGAAACCATTGCTTGAGGTTTCAACAAGAAGGATGCTTGGCGTGAGTTCAAATGGTATGTATGTTGATGAACATCGGCCCGACCTATGACTGTCGAGCGAAGGACTTGTTGGCGTAAGCATTAGTCGTTCAACAGAATGTTTCGGAAGCAACACGTGTATTGAATTGCGAGCATCAGATGTCCTTCACGATCAAATATCGGAACGACTGGACCTTGTGGGATCTTTGGCCGGGCAAGCGCCGTGTTGCGTTCGATCGCAGCTGAGAAGGACTGTTCGTCAGATCTTCCTCTAGCACGGAATTCTCCGAATAAAGCGGCTGAGAATTGTTGAGGACATTATCCCTGTGATGGAGCTTATCAAGTGCCGGCCGTCGACCATGAATGCACCGGTGCTTCGGAGAATGTTCTATACTTGAAGGACTGCATCTAGTTGCGAGTTGGATCTGCTCCAATGTCCCGACTATGACTTGAGCCGCATGAATTTGAAGTAGAAACTTGGGGTTTGAGGCTTCCCGCTGTCAACGTGGAGTGGTGGTGTCCTGCAGCGTGGAGGCCATGCGATGGGCCGCCAATGTCATGGCAGAGGGTTCAGCACCAAAGATGAGCAGATCTCGATCGAGTGGATTCGACCCCTGATTCAGCCCAGATACCCCCAGCGCAGCCAACAGCAGGCAAGTCGCAGTGGTTCTTCATCAGGAATTGAGTACACTTAGACGTGTCTATCAATGAGCACTCAAACTCCACAAGAGACTGCCCGACGACTGTTCGTCTGAGAGTCGATGTAATCTTGACCTTTGAGACATATTGGAGCTGCAGTGAACCATCATTGGTTCACTCTGGGATATGAAGCTCCGATGGTCGTCAAGCGTGATTGTTGGAGGCGATCTCAACCGGTAGAAGGAGCTCGGTCAATCGTTTTGCTCCTTCTTGATGACAACTTCCTTCTTAATATTCGATGAGCGCTCATAATCCTTGAGCTCCTTGGTCCAGATATGTTTCAGGTTCACATATCCTTCATCGTCTTTGCATCGCATCCAGACCGCGCGGAAAATGTCACTCGCTTCTCGCTTCTCCTCCTGACCTTTGTGACCTTCGGTCTTCGGCAGCAGGACCTTCTCGCCGCTTCCATCGGTACTTTTCTGATACTTGCGTCCGCCTGCACGATTGGCGTACCTCCCCGCGCGTGTCATTCCCATCTGGATGAATTTGCGCGCCATGTCGGCGCCCACGAAATCCTGTGCATCGATATAGAAGTCGAATGCTTTGCGCAACGTCTGTGAGGATTCACACGCGATCGGAACAGTCTTGAAGCGCCAATGAGGCAGCAGAATGGATTTGTAGGGTTCGAAAGTCAAGACGCCTTGTTCTCCTCGACCGATGCGATAGGACATGCGTATGCTTGTAGAAGTCTTGGATGGCGTCGGCCACATTGCCTCTGACGATGGGTCCTCTTCATCTGTCGTCCTTTCTTTCTTGATGCTCCAACCCCTCGTTTGGTGTTCCTCGCGCTTCATTCTTCAATTTGTTTGATCATGGTTTATTGAGCAGCACATCGATGACCGCATCCTGTGCCGATACTTAGGTACCAAAGTATCCAGGCCAGCGAGGGCGCTTATGTAACATGACGTGTGTACGTAATCAACAAGCTCCAGCCGGAGCTTGGTAGAACCACTGATTATATGTTTCAATATTCATTAAGGTAGAAGCTTAGAAGCTTTTGCTTAAAGGGCAAGCATCGTGATTTCATCAATCGCAGTGCAATTGTCGTGCTGCACGTTGGATGCGCACAGGAGCATGTTGTTGGCTTGCAGAAGCATTACGCGTCAATCGGACATGCGAGATTGCCTGACAGATAAGACATGATGGCCCTTGCCGCCGAGTACGAACCCTGGTCGCAGATGCCCAGCAAATGCGCGCTTTTGGGTCGGCTTGTCAATGGCAGACACAGATCTCACCTCACCAATGCTGTGCCACAAACCTCAAGTCTCTGTCAACGAGTGAACGTCTTGTCGATGATACCTTAAATACCTAGGTACATTCGAATCAGTGGCTGTTGCTGCCCTTTGGAGTTCTCGTACAAGAAATCTCTAGTCGGTGGCTTTTCCATAGAAGATAGAGTTCGACGATACACTCCGCATTGAGCGAGCGAAGACCTGCGTTCGTGATTGGAGATGGCAGGCTCGAAGTGGTCGATCTCTTACGGTCCGCCAGCGCTTGATCCAATCTGGGGTCCTCAGACATCAGCTGTAAAGTACGGCCCAAAATGACATTTGATCTCGATCGAGTCGAAAGGCTGACTGCCATATAGCTTCTGCGAGGAGGTGCGCGAACGTGACGTCCAAGTTAGTACTGAGCGGTGAATATTGACGATGGTGGGCAGGACTACATCGTCACGAAATACATTGGCGAGTTCTGGAATACTATCACCAGCGCCATCTACAGTCAGCTGAAATAACATCATCATCGCCACACGATTTCTGACCAGCACCTAGTTCTATACGGCATTCATGGTCTTCGACGCTTTAAGCGACAGGATGTCACCATATTCGATGTCGTCAATCTGCCATACTGGGGTCTGATTGGCGTCGGAATCTTCTCCGGCCTGTACCATACCAGTCTCAAATACCACACCCAGATGAGTACGAAGCTGACCGAGATCTTCTGCATCTACCTCTCTGACACATTTGTTCCATAGGCGATGAGCTGTCTATGCATCTTGCCATTGGCACCGTGATGCATCGCGTCTTCACTTTTGAGCAACCTCTAGCGACCCAGCGCAAAGTTACTGCCTTAATCCTCGGTGTCCTCGTACCTTTTTTCATCTACCACTGCGTCGCGGACGAATTTGTTTTACATGTTATCCTCTTCCTTGGTATGGTCATCCTGATTACCTGGAAGACAAGGTCCATTATCTCAGCGCGCGTGCCCTCTGAGACCGACCGACGCAAGCTCGCCAACCTAGTGCATTTTGGCTCCTTTTGCGCTGCGCTCGCATACGGTCTCTGGAATATTGATGTTAACTTCTGCGGGACTTTGACTCGCTGGAAACATGCATTGGGTATGCCATGGGGCATCGCCTTGGAATTCCATGGTTATTGGCATATACTTACCAGTATCACGGCGTATAACTCAATGGCGATCATCGAGTACCTCACCTCTCAGTCGGATGAGAGTGCGCAGGGAGTCGGCTTTGCGTGGCCGTCGAGACAGGTGCTGAGGAATATCGCTGCTGGTGGAAGCGCCATCGGCACAACGAGCAAAAATCAGCAATACAAGAATCGGTGATTCGAGATATCCGTGCCATCCTTGGTGAAACGGAAATCCTATCTTATCTATCGGTACCTCTTAGACACTGGCATCTGCGTCTACATGACGAGCAAAATCATTCTAGAATCACCTCATCATGTCGCCTTAATTCTGGACCTTTCCAAGCGTTTGGCACATGTCACACTTCCAAAGCCGAACAGAACAACCACTGGGATCTATATTGTGTTCAAGTGCTGTGGATGCAACGGAGCGAACCCAGCTATGCCATCAAGATTTCAGACGACTGTCTTTGGAATGCGACAGAAAGCAAATGACGTTGGCGCATCCAGACTTACGAAGACGAAGCGGAAAGGAGTGTAGCGTAAAGCGGCAAGACTTGTATCTCATACGGTAATTGGAGTTTGGAATGTAATGCCTACCGTATAGGAGGAGGTTCCGAGTGATACCTAGAGCACTTAGATGTATCACAAATGCCAGCGCTGACGACTACATATGCCTTGAAACCTCCACCTGACAAAGATGTATCAACAACGATCGCAATTTCAACACAAATATGGACACCAAGGACGTTGACGTCAGCGCAGGAGTGCTGGAAGCCTTTCCAGTACATGTGGTGGAAGTTGCCGTGGGTGTATACAGTCTTGGCCTTCCCGCTGGTCGTACAGGCTCTTTGAGCACCAATCACGTCGCAATTTTTCTGATACTCGCAGGGCAATCGAGCTGCGTGAGATTGGACATGGCACCAGACGAAAATCTCTTGGGTGCACTTGATGTTCGCTTTTATAATTATGCAAAGTCGAAACATGTCATAGAGACACACTCATTGAAAAGTGCATCTGATCAAACGGTGCAAGACTTCTGGCAAGCCATCGAGCAAGACTCACGGCACATGTTCCGGTTTGAGCAAGTCGATAAAGCCACATACGGATCTCGCCACTGGATGTACGAGACCTTCTGCCTCCGAGTACCCACAAGCCTTTTCTAACAGAACATAGAATAGAAACTCTGAGGAAATTTAAGAAAAGAAAAACCTACTCGATACAGCAGAAGATCTTGAAAACGCCAGAGATTTCCTCAGCCAGCAGGGCGACAAACGTCCTAAGGTTGAGCATGAGCTCATCGATGAACCATTCCGTGGCAAATTCCTCAAAAATCATACTACGCCGCGGAGTAACGAACACTTCGAATCATTTTTCCGGAATCTGTTGAATTTGTACGCCGTGTTTCAGGACAATCACTCGACGTTCTGGGATCTATTGCAATCACTAGGATCCAAGACTGAGCGAGCATGGGATTATCCAGCAAGCGAGGACAGCGAAACTCAATCAGCGTCTGACCACCACAGATTCATCGCGGAGGTCGCTAGAGCCATGACTGATCAAGGACTTGAGGCGGAGCACTTGTAAAACTCCTAGCCCAAAAGTTTCGGCTCTCGACTAGCGTAGGTCAGCATCAACTCAAGACTCATTGGCGCGTGGACTGGGTAGAATCACAAGTGGCGACAGATACTTAGAGAATGAGCTGTCTATAGACATCTCAAATCATAGTCATTGACTACGTCTTCATCCGTGAGCAGATATGCATCGCCGCAGGACGATAAGCTGGCAAGCTCGAATATCGACGGATAGAATGCGGCGTTCGCCCAGTCCAAGAGGACAACCTGATCGCCTTCGTCGATCATGATGTTTCGTAGATTCAGGTCGAGATGGCAAAGGACATAAGGTGCAGGCGCCAGGGTCAACGTCAGGCGGCGAATGCGAAGTCTCTGATCAATGCGGGCTCGTAGTTCTGCAACAGAGCGGATGTAAGTTCGATTATCGCCCCACGGAAAGCCCCCAACAAGGCCATCGCTGGCAAGTGAGCCGGGTATGTCACTCTTGACCATCTACAGACTCTCAAGCGCTGATCTCACACGCGGTAGCAAGGACGTTTTCGAGTGCGAATCGCGTACGAACCGTTGCTCTAGAGTGCCGCCTTTGATATACTCCATGAAGAGATAGCTGCGAAGGCCGCGGACGAAGTGTCGAAGCGGCTTGGGTACTTTCAGCTTGGTCCCTTGCAGCTCTCGATAGGCTGCCTTTTGATTCATGTATTCACGATCATCCGGCATCACAATCTTCACTAAAATAGAGTCTGTGATTCGTATGACTGTGGTTCCGCCTTTCAGATTGAAGATCACTTCCCCAACACTGCAAGCGACCAGCAATTCGTACTCTGACCATACGTCGAGATTCATCTTGAGCTCACAGATGGGATCGAAATCCAAATTTCCAGCGTACGGGGAAGAGAAAGTTGTGGGAAGATGTACTGAAATACAGCTTTATAACAATACAAGACCATGTTTCATCCCTTTCTTGCTCGAGTCCTAGGCATGAGCGCTGGTAGCAAGTGTTTGTGCGACGTGAGTGCAGCTTAACAACTGGTTATGGAATGTAGCTAACCCATTTGGAACACCTCCAGCAATACGTGTAACACATACCTTGGTATCTGGCGACCAGCAGGGAAATGATGCGTTCGCATTGATTATGTTGTAACTCTTCAAGACGGTACGCCGATAGCATCTCTGTTGTCTTTGCACGACATTTCACACGTTCGCTTTGAACTTTCAGAGCCTATCAGACCGGATACTTGTTCCACCACGCCGACTCATTTCGTAGCTTGTTTGCTAAGCGATACATCTCACGATGTATCAGGACCGTGACCACGTCATGTGAACAAAAGAACCATCGAAATTGAACATGTCGGGACAAGGCATCACAAAGTACACCCTGAGACCTCGTTTAGCAAGTCATCGCCAACCACTTGGGCTAGACGACGATGTGATGGAGGTCGAGATAGTATATTGAGGACGCATTAATATCAAAGACTGTATAATCGTAAGCAATGCGTCAAATTCGCAGATATCTATTGTTGCAGCGCCTTCATCTACCATGGATGCTCTTCTTACCAGTCCATTTGTCTCGATTTCGATGGACGCTCATGATCGATTGAGGGAGACCGTCAGCCAATCTGCATTGGCGAAAGCCAGCAGAGGAGCAAACGTACAAATAGCGGCAAAGGCTCATATATTGTACTTTGTGTAGGCATTTGATATCGTGGTTGTCCTGTTGATCGACTGTAGATAACAAGTACTCCTCGCCCCAGTAGGACAGGCCAGCAAGCTCGAACATCTACGCCGACCGACTCTCCACCTGCCTTTCTCGCCAAGGAAGACCGCAGACCATGTGATTGTCTACTAAGGGCCCCGGAAGCTCGCTTTGATGCTACGAAGACAATCCAGTGCTGTTCTAACCTTTTCCAACATCGGACCTCGAAGGTTCGGTTGTCCCTTGAACAGCTGGTCTAGGGTCGATCCTTTGATGTACTCCATGAATGAATATCCAGTGTACTTGTGTACGATGCATCGGAGTGGCCGGGGGATTTAACAGGTCGTTCCTTGGAGTTCTCGATATGCAATAGTCTGATTCAGGTATTCGTGATCTTGATATGTCCCAATCTTGACGACTATGGACTCTGTGATCCTCTTGATAGTTTTTTCAAATTGACGGCCGCAGATGATCAGGGCGGCATCGCATACAACCAATAATTCATAGTCGGTCCATTCGTTTAAATGCATTTTGTTACGCGGACTGGTGAGTTGTCACTGTGTTAATTGCACGAATAGTGTGCGACCTTTGTGGCCCGTGAAGGTTTTGAACCGTCGTTTCTACCGGCGGTGGAGTGAGTTCAAACTGCCCATGTGTGCTTCTATGCTCTCGTCGCACGGCCAGGCATGGGTATGTGTGTAACACAATGTACACCAGGAATCTGTGTCAGAAGGCACGCCGCTAGCTTGCAGTGCGGGCATCCTCCCGAAGGAGCAAGTGTAAATGCCTCTGACAAGAATGTGATGCATTGGGATCACGATCTTCCCAACTCTGCCGTACTGGCTCGAACGACATCGAAACCTGAAATACCGATGTTTCAAGCTTCGCCAGATGTCAGTAGCGCAAGGCCGGAAAATCTTCGAGCGATCGACCATCATAAATCGCAAACAACTCGCTCGTGGAAGGAGAGTATCAATAGACGAGATGAATTTCTAAAATCAAAAAGTGCAAATCTAGTAATGCATACCGCCTGAGAACAGATCCAGAAAGCTGGTCTTGTGGCAAGCAGACGGTGCTCAACCATCCAGCACGAATTTGCAACATCCCCACAGCTTACATCCCCCACATATATACGTACACTTTTGTTACAGAGCTGAGATGCAGAAGATTGAGCTTCTGAGAACGCAATCGGATCCGCGCATCTGGAGCAGTTCAATGCAGGTCTCAACGCATCGACAAACTTGCTTCTCAGGGAGCGAATGGCTCTTACAGCTCCACAAGCTTTGGACAGTCCAGCATTAAGCGGAGTCGTGTGGCTTACTCCACGTTGATCGAACCGGCGTCGGATGAGCGCGATGAGCCTGTAACCGGGATCATGGGATCGATCGCAATCATCTCCGCAAGAATATCCAGAATTGGCTGCAAATCATGTTAGTAACCCACCCAACATCCAATCCCGTTTCCGCACTGCTCACCTTTGGTACTGTCTTGTCGTAGATGCTGATCAACTCTCTCGGGGTGGGATAGACCTTCAACGCCTTGTAGAAGCACAGCGCGGCATCAACGGGGTCTGAGCCATCAGTGCTGGCGGTTTCACCTCGTGCGACCTCCTGCATGAAGTATTGTTCGGTATCTTCGGGATCAGTCGGGAAACCGTCCTGGTTGGCTTCATCCACCAATCGTCGAATCTTCTCCTTTTGTGCTCGTTCATTCGCCCGAGCGTTTTCCTCCAGCGACTTTGATATCTTCTTTTGCTGTCTCTTTAAATGTTTTCGGAACTCCGGGTCTGATCGTCGACGATGGTCGAAGTAGACGGCATATGCGACGACACTCGTGGCGATCACTCCTGCAACGGAAGCGATGACGGCCGTTGTTGAGATTGATTGAGATGGTGTAGTTGAAGCCATGGTTGTGCACGGTGACAGAAAGAAAGTGTTCAAGTGCAGTCGAACGGTAGCAAAATCTTTCCGAGCGAAGTTCCGAGATCACCAGTAAAGAAAGTGACGGTGACGAGATGCAAGGTCGATGGATGTAAGAGTTGCTTGTGATGTAATGAATATCGTCGAGAGCTCGTGAACGCGAATCTCGAAATTCTGAGGCGACCGATGGTCCGTGCACACCTCATCATACCCTTCATGCACGACCATGGAGCTTGCGGAGATGCACCTTCCGAACTATCGGGATACCTGGTTGGTTCGGAATATTGCATGAATTGGAGGTGAACTCAATTATTCTGGCTGCGACACGGGATCAAATGAGAGAACCTTGATCCGACATTCGAGACTGCGCTTAGCCACAGACACGTCTGGTAGCGCAAAGTCATGTCCGAAGACAAGAAGGGCATTTCGCTCCGGCGAAAGAAGACGGTGCGACCGACGATCTCTGCTCCTCGTCAAATCACCAGGGAGCTCAGTGCCGATAGCAGATGGGATGCGCAAACCACACGCTCAAATAATAGCGCAGCCACCGACGCTACCGGGCCTCAACGTCGTCCTCGTCTCGGCGGTGAACAGACCAGCGATCTGGTCAAGCGAAGATACAGTACACGTTTCACTGGAGGCCTGCCACAAGATGGGAACACTCCACCTGTTCCAGATGTGCCCTCTTTGCCCGCGCAATATGGCGCCCCAACGAAGTCTCGCGAGGCTGCAAGAAGTCCGGAAAGAGATCGGGACCGGAGTAGAGGCAGGCTAAAGGTCGACACACGAGCTCTAAGAGATCCGAATCTCCAGATCGAGAAATACGTGCAGAGCATTCTCGCCGATGCTTCAGAGAACGACATTCATACCTATCAGATGGATCTGCAGAGTGTCAAGGCGCATACAGATGCTGATTTGCGACACAACGTCTACCAAAACCGAACACAGTTCATTAAGATCTCCAAAGAGGCAGACAAGCTTAAGTCAGAGATGCGGACGTTACGAACACTGATGGGCGAGCTGACAGGAGCTTTGAGTCATGCCACAAGTGCTGGAGGGTCGGAATCTGCGACAGACAGCGCGCTGACTGTTGCCGACAGGAAACGCGCCAATCGGAGCAGTGTAGCGAATCTCGAAGCAATGTGGAGTACACATCTGCAAACATTGTGGAAACGTGTGGAAGGATCACAAAAATACTTGCCTGCCCTACCTGGACGTCACATTATTGTCGAGAGTCAGCGCTGGATTGAGCTCAACGCCGCCACTTGGAAACCGCGCCGTCGCATTGCTCTAGTCCTCCTGAACGATCACTTGCTCGTAGCCAGCGAAAAGAAGCGGAACGATCAGGTTGCTGGGGCGGCAAGGACCAACCGGATGAGCGCCTACAATCCGCAGTCGCAATCGATGTATACGGCAGAGCGCTGCTGGCCACTGCATGACGTACAGTTGACCGACATCAGCACGCGTCAGGGCCCTACCGTAGGCCACAACAATCGATCAAAAGAACACGCCATTATCAGCAATGCGATCAACATTCGTGCGGGCAATGAAAGTTTCACATATACTACTATCGATGCAGCGGACAAAGGAAGCCTACTTGTCGCCTTTAGGAAAGCACAAGAAGACTTGCGAAAGCTGTTAGCCGCTGAGAATGGTGAGCGGGGAATGGCCCTGGACTCATCTGTGCTTGGCGGTAGAGACACTCGTTCATTGAAGAGAGCGACGGCGAATGGCAACGATGCGGTTGCTGAAGAATACAAGCTGGCCAGTCTGAACAGAGCGGGCTCCATCCTGGTAGACGCCGACGGACGGCCGCAGACTGTGCGTTCGATCGAGGCTCAGATCGACGGGCTGGACATCGACATTGCTTTGCAAAGGTTCGAGAAAGCAGTCGCTGGGGTGGAGAAGCTAAGAAAACTTGCGCGTGGCATTCGAGGAAATGCGACGGCTCAGGAGATCATTCTTGTCAAAGTCAACGAACGAGCAAGCAGACTTGCCAACAGCGTCGCGCGGCAACTGAGCCAAAGCAGCGGCGGGGCCGAAAAGACCAAGGAGAATGTTGGATGGTTGCTTCGATTAGGATTCGAAGAGCTCGCTCGTTCCACCTATCTATCCTCTCGTACGGAGACCATCCGTATTCGCACTCGACAGCTCCCATTCACGGGCGCCATGGAGCCGTACATCCATGCTCTGGCATACACGACCTTTACACTGATTCTGCACACCTTCCGCACATTCAACCAGTCCTTCCTCACCACTAGCGCCAGTGCTGTGGTACGCTGGGCAAAGGAGCGAGTCGACGAGTTCAATGCTGTCATCGATCGTCAACTGAGCAGTGTCGCGCGTGGCAGCGACGTCTGGAACGCGTCTCTCCACGTCGTCCGGGAACAGGCCGCCACACTCCACGAAGTAGGCGTGGACTTCAAAGATCTTGTTCTACAAGGTTTGACGCAAGAGTTGGCTCCAGTTCCCGCAGTTTCCAAAGTTGCAACCACAGCCCCGGCCACAGGAACATGAAATGTGCCGACAACCAGACTGCATGCGCCGATCACATACTTTGCACAAGATCTCGATATAAAAAAAATGAACACTCATAGGCGATCTTTTGCCTGGATCTGCTGAGGATCGGATGACGTGTAGGATTGATGACAGAATTGGCGTTATTATGCGGAATTTCAAACCTCGGAACCGTTATCACAAGTTATCCGATTTCGGCCGAAATTAGCTTGCCAGGGCTGCCGCGGTCCAAATGCCAGCACATAAAGCACGAAAACGAATATTTTCAATGTGACGGGAATTATTGACGACATGCAGGATTCCCTGAGGCTCTCAGATCTTCTTTGTATTGACGCTTATATCTCGCGGCGCAAACGGATCAGAAAGCACGACCGCGTAGGCTAAGATTAAAGTTCGAATCCGAAGCGACATCATGTATGGACATCGGGGACTGCTTCAACATGTCTCAGATTCAAGGTTCCAGCCATAGGACCGCTGCAGATGCAGAAACGGCACACATTACGCAGTCCGAATTCTTGCGTTTGCCTGGCGAGATTCGAAACATGATCTACAAGCATCTCTTCGAAACACACGAACCACGGATAGAACCAGGTTACCGCTTGCCAGGTCTGCTCACCACATGTCGGCAAATCCACTTCGAGGCAATCAGTCTGTACTATGGCCTGACTCCTGCATTCCGCTGCCTACATGAAGCGAGCACGATCTCCTGGCTTCGCAACCTCCCGCGTGAAAATCTCAGACTTCTGCGTCATTTGAAATACGATACCATGTGGATCATCCTCACCCAGAAATCTCTAGAGCAGAGCGCAGATCTCGAATGTCAATTGTTCCGCTCCTTACTCAAGCGGTTGGCAGAAGAGGCTTGTGTCGATCTTTTGCATCTGTCGTGGTCCGTCAGCTTCTATTTGCCTTTTGGCGGCAGAGGCCGCGGAGAGATTAGGTGGACGGATCAGCCCGATGTAGTGATTGAGTTGATGCGCAACTGGCGATATGGGCTGGCGACCTCAAATCATCAGTCCTCCGATCAACAACAGGCTATGGTGAGCTGAAGTTGAGGATTCCAATCGCTGAACAGCATCGATGGGACGTCGAATCTTTCCCGCCGACCTGCACAGTATTCAACTCTGTATCAATAAGGACGACAAGACTGAGGATCTCAGAAGCGATGGACCATTCGTCAGCTCACCCTGTCCGGGTCTCCAGAGGAGTAACAACCTTCCCAGTTGAACTTGATACACTCATCCCCCCAGCTCCACCACCCCGCCACCAGGTTTCGAGCAAAGATTTCCAAAGCACGATAGTTCGTCGCATCGGGCATCAGGGGCTCGATCAACTCCTTCAAACACGGCTTTCTGGAATGTAAATCCGGAACGCTAATGATCGTGCGATACACGACCGATGGCGAAGGTGCTTCTCCCGACTGTCCCAAGTCGTGGTAGCCATTCCGACGACGTCCCAGGAGGAGAACTTCATAAGGCTTCCGCCACGCACCATCCAATTCACTCACCGGTTCGCCGCTCTCCGTCGTCTTCAACCACAACCACTCCTCAACCAGATCCACGCCCCACGCCGCGAAAAGGCCCTTTTCGGAATCCAACACGAGTTCGCGGACCGCGGGCTTATTCGTGATCCAGATCGCTACCACGCAGGACTCGTCAATTAAAACGTCAAGGTCCATTTTCAGCAGCAGGCGGCGGAGCTCGGGGAGGGTTGTGGCAGTGGAGTAGGTTTTCCCGGGAGTTTTGTGGCTGCGTCTGACGGAGCGGTTGGGCCAGGGCGGGTCGAGGAGGACGAAGTCGAATTTTCGACGCGGGAGGTCATGGTTTTGGGATTGGTTACGGAGGGATGCGTGGAAGGCGGAGGAAGCGGTGCAGCCTGCTAGATAGAAGGAAGATTTGGGAGGGATGAGGAAGGTGAAATGATCTTCTTTCTCTACTGTTGGGTATGAAGCGTGATTCTGTGATCTGTAATGGATGCGTTGGGTTGTGAGGCTACAATTAGTCATGAAGGTACGATCATCAGAGAGGCATTCTTCACAGACGGAGAGGCGATGTCCCGACCAGTCTCTGTCTTGAATGCTGCTGTCATTACTGAGCGACTGCTTGGCATCACTGTCATATCCACCATTGTGGATCTCCTCTTCAATAAGCTTGAGCGGGAAAATTGGAGACGAGGCTCTTGGCAACGGACGGAACTCATCTGGCGAAGTAGATTCGTCTATAGCATCAAGTTTGCGTTTCGGATGATCGTCATTGTCAGCATCGGTCAAAGAAGGACCTGCTCTCGTAGCATCTACCACATTTCGCCGGGGTCGACACCATTTCCTGCCTGACGGGAATGCTCGAGTGGTTTCGTCGAGGGCACGTGAGAGGACCTGGCGATAGGTCGCATGTTGGTGGAGGAAGAATTCGTCAGAGCTGCAGGTGTGACGTTGATTGAGCCTAGCGGCAGCGGCTGGCGTCCTGGGCTGGTTGGAGGGGAATGGACGTTGCAGCGGGCGGACTGAAGCAATTTCGCCCAAGACGGATGATGGATCGAAGTCTTGTGCACGGGCGATGGAGGTCGGCAGGTCGAGGACTGTTATGGAGCGGGTGGCATTTTGCCAGAGAATAGCTGACGATGATTGTTGATGGGATGATGGAGTTGTTGTTTCCGGTTCTGGTTCTGGTTCTGGTTCTGGTTCTGTTGGTGGTGATGTGTGTTGCATGTCGCACGTGATTTGGTTAGGTTTAGAAATGTGTGTGCAGCGATGATGATGCTGTGCTTGGTATTTTTTGTGCTGGTAGAAAATCTCCATGAGACCATGTGATCGAGAAAAATACTACGACAGTTCGCCGGGACAGCAGAGTCCTGTAGATGCTGCGTCGATAACACGCGACTTAGGGCAAGGATTCCTTTACAGAAGATGTCACGATTGATCATCATCACCTGGGCACCTGCACAAGGGACGAACCTACTGGGTTATAATTTGGAAGACAAGCACAAGACAGAATCCGCCGGTCCCGCTTTATCTCCGATGCCGAAGAGACACTGTACTGTACCGCATCTATTGTCCGAGACAGTAATGATAACCACATCTCACATCGTACCGTAATGCGGGTTTGTGGGATACATGCAAGGAGTGCCAATTGAACTGTGTACTGTGCCTGGGTAATGCCCAAACAAGCACTCGGGCTTGTTCTTCATGGTCTGGGTCACCGGAGGCTGACGTAGGTATTGCATGTATTTGTACCTGTATCTCTTGATTGCCGTGCAAATCTGGGGGAAAAGAGACGGAAGAATAGGATAATAATAAACCTTCGTTACCCGCATTTCCTCGGGTGCGAGGTGTGTAGGTAATCAATCATCATCGTCAGAAGTAAGTCACGCACACTCCCACGCCCACCCACTACTGTGTGATACTACTGTATTACCGGACTGACTCTATAGGTAATAACATTTTCAATACATCCACCTGACATCCTCGTCCTTCTGTTCCTCTGTGTATTATTCCCTCCAAGAACAATCGCAATTGGCCTCCTTGCGTGATACCTATCCTCTTTCGCCAAAGCCGGAATTCCTGCGGACTCGCACCCTACGACTCCTACAAATCCTCCTCCAATCTCAAGCGCTCCGCGTCATTTCTCCTCCACCCGACGGCTTTTGAGAACACGCCGATCGCGGACGACCACACACGTCTTCACCTCACCGCGCGTTCGATGACCAGCCTGGCAGACGGGCCAGCCAGCCATGTCGCCAACACCTTCACACCTCTGTCGCAGTCTCTTGCTATGACACCCGACTCCAGATCCGCAGCCGCCGGCAACCAGCCTGCCATCTGCCCACACGACCGCGAGAACATCGCCCCTTTCCGCACAGAGGCTACTACAGCGAAGCGGAAAATTGAGCGTCAGAGCTGGGAATATGTCGTCCGCAGTGGAACGGCTGGTGGAATTGCTGCGTGTGCAGCCAAGTCGGTGGTCGCACCGCTGGATCGCGTGAAGATCCTCTTTCAAGCCAGCAACCCACAATTTGCAAAATACACAGGCTCATGGGCCGGCGTTGCGAGAGCTACGCAGGACATCTACAAGGCCAGTGGCACCGCGGGTCTCTTTCGTGGCCACAGCGCTACACTACTTAGGATTTTCCCATACGGCGGGATTAAGTTCTTGGCCTACGAGCAGATCCGGGCCGTGGTGATCCCCACTAAACATGAAGAAACTCATGTGCGGAGGTTCGCCGCGGGTTCAATGGCGGGAATCGTGTCGGTGTTCTGCACCTATCCCCTCGAAGTCATCCGCGTGCGGTTAGCCTGGGAAACAAACCCATCGAAGCGAATCGGCGTAAGGGACATATGCCGCAAAATTTACAACGAACAACCTCCACCACCGGCGAACGGCAACGGCCTACTACAAACTGCAGGGCTTCCTAAGACTGCCACAGCGACCCTCGACGCGGCACAAGCTGTCATCCGGACCGTCACGCCTGCGACCGGACTCTCGAATTTCTTTCGTGGGTTCACCCCGACGCTCTGGGGCATGATCCCTTACGCCGGAGCCTCCTTCCTAACCCACGATGCCGCCGGCGACTTCATGCGTCTGCCCTCCCTAGCACCTTACACCGTCCTCCCCGCGAGCGAACTCTCCCCCTCCCAGCTCGCGCCAGGCAAAGCCCAACCTCTGCGCTGGTGGGCGGAGCTGACCACCGGCGCCGTCGCCGGCTTCGTCAGTCAAACCGTCAGTTACCCTCTCGAGGTGATCCGGCGGCGGATGCAAGTTGGTGGAGTGATCGGCGATGGACACCGGATGACCATGGTCGAAGTGGGAAAGAAGATTTTCCAGGAAAAGGGCTACCGCGGCTTTTTCGTCGGGTTGAGCATCGGGTGGGTCAAGGTGGTGCCCATGGCTGCGACGAGTTTCTTTGTTTACGAGCGCATGAAGGTCACTTTTGGAATCTGATCTTCTTTTTCTTTTCTTCTTCTTTTTGCTTTGGGGGGGGGGGGCGAGTACATTTTTTGAGCAGTGGCACAGCGGCAGAAAATTTATATGACCGACTAGAGCCGGCTCACGCTGGCGAGGGCATTGGCGACGACGTCTGATCAATTCGTGTGCCCTGATCTTTGGTCTCGGAAGGTCGTCTTTTTCACCCCTCTACGAAGGGGAAACGCATCCGGCGTTGTCTCTCACGCTTCGGTTCCCACTTTCAAGCCTTTTCAGCGCGCTGCCTCTTCTCTTTTTGCGAGTCGGATGTGGGGCAGAGGGCAGATATATATACACAGAGTCATCCTGCAAAGCGAAACCATCCTCGGTCGAAGTGCCGACCGAGAGAGACCGACAGTCTAGATATCATCACTGCTGCTAGATAGAAATATACCCAGGTATGTTTGAAACGGATCGGAGAATCATATGGGTTGTCGTCGTCGTTTGTTGAGCCCGCCTTGCTCGAAGCCGCCTTGTCCAAACCCGCCTTGCCCGAACCCGCCTCGTCCAACTTGCCCAGCGCCACCTTGCCCAAAGCCAACTTGGACAAAGCCACCTTGTTCGGCCCCGCCGTCTGATCTTATTTGAGGCCATCTTGGCCAAGACTACCTGTCACCTTGTACAGTGCCGCCCTGTCTGGTGCCGCCGCCTGTGATGCCGCCTGTGATGCCGCCCTGGGACCACATTTCTTTACAAGTATCTTGTAATTATTACGCAAAACACAAACGGGAGCGAAGCGAAAGAATTTGTGGTCATTGGAGAGACACCAGGTTTGAGTGGATATTTGTATGCCTATGTTCTTACGATTCAGTGCTTCCGACACGGTGCAACATCTCGACGTCATCCTTTGACCGTTGCGTGTCTACGGGTACGGAGAGACAGCGTGATCGTTCGGATTGAAGGTTCCAGCGATCATCAAGTGGACAGCGTCCATACACGTGTTGATTGGTGGGAAGGGAGAGTGCTTTGATGGAAGGAATGGAGAGACGTGGACATTCCGGAATGGATATGTTTCCCACCATCAAAGCATTTGCTATCAGCGAAAGGTCAAGCAACGCTCTGCAGGCGGGTTAGAACCAAAAAGGTTCTCAAGAATCAATCTCCGCTAGTCGTATAACTGCTTGTAGCCATGGGATTGTAGGCTGCCGAGTAGATATCCTAGCGAGGGGGTGGGGGGGGGGGGGGGGGGTAGACCTGCATAATAACGTTAAACGAGGAGGATTGCATAGAGCATGGAGAAATGTGTGTTGTAGTTTCTTTTGCAAGAAGACGTTGAAAGGTTTGTCCTCAATCACCGCCCTCGCTATTCCCTGATCATTGTAGCGCCGAAGAAAAAGTAAGCATGCGTTGCGAACAGATGGCTCATAATCGTCCCGTGCCAATCACCAGCGATCAGCATCATGCCTTCCATGGCAGAACGGGCGCTGCCATCTGTCCGCCTACGACCTGCTCTATGCAAACTCCACCCATCCTTCCATGAATTTCACAAGTCATTGTCCCATCGGAAACCCCTCTACTTCGACGACACCTTCTTCTTGTTGGCCTCCCGCCCTTGGCTGATTCGCTCGAGGATGCTCTCGCGGTCCTTGTCAAGCTTGAGCTTGACGATCTCGACCTTGGAGGGCGCGATTCCGATCGGTACAGACTGGCCGTTGCTCTTCTCGCGGCTGATGCGCTCGATGTGAATGACGTATTTGAGACGGTAGACGGAAGTGACCTTGCCTTCGCGGCCCTTGTTGGATCCACGCTTGATGATGACCTCGTCGTCCTTGCGGATGGGGATAGATCGGACCTGTGCTATAGTTAGAAATGAATGTTCATGATGGCGGATGTTGCGAATGATGTACGTTGTGCTTTTCCCGAAGTTCTGTGAAATCATCAGTCTCTGTGATCTTCATATTCTCGCATTGATTCCTTCCGTACCCTTGGAGAGAGGCGCGCTCATGATCACTCGGCGAACGCTTGAAGGGGCCTCGAAGTGGGCCTTGCGGGCCTTTCGCCGGCTGGAGTGCAGACTGGTGTTGACCTTCGTCATTTTGGCGGTTCGATTGACAGGACGTGGATTATCGTGATATGGTCGACTTGCGAATTTCTATTTGACGAATGCGACGTTGTCGTGTGTACCTAAGCAAAAGTGCGCATGTCGAATTCGTGAGTCTTGGCACACACGCCTGCCGAAGGAACGTGGCGGGCAGTCCCGTCTCGAGCTTTTACCCTAAGCAGACGTATGGACTTTCGGCCACGGTGCGGGAGACGGAAGTCTCAAATCACGTGCATGCGCCTGTTGTCCGCCCGGGCGGGCACGATTTATCACTGCATTTGGACAGTCGCGACAGTTGCGACGCGCTCTCACCCGCTTGCAGCCTACGAATTTCACGTCACAGGGCAGTATTGGCTCCAACGTCAAGCCCGCGTTCATTCTGATGATATCTGCTCGCGTCGATCAAAACCCACAATCACCTATCCGAGCATTCGTCACCCGCTTGCCATCCTCATATGACATTATTGCCACTTCGTATGGCCGTGCATAATGAGACGCGCGATCCGAAAAGTATGGTTGAGACAGGCTGAGCCAGCAAAGAAACTTGCTTGCATTTTCGCCGAGTTCAAGCAGCCGACTCTAGCCAGTACTGGGCGCGATGAGCAACAACTACAATCAAAACGGGGCCTACTCTGATGCAAACTATTCTCAATCGCAAGGGTACTCGTATCCATCAGCGTCTTCCAATGCTCAATATGCGAATCCGGTAAATGTCAATTTCCAAAGCTATGGAGGTCAATATCCCAGTCAGCAATATGGACCTACTTCGCAATCGCAAACAGCTCAGCCATACGGTCAACAACAATCAAGTAGCAGCACCAATCTCGCGGCAGCCGCTTTGAGTAGTCTCAGCAATCAGGAGTACGCGCACAATGGTACAAGCAATAGCAAGGACATCAATTCTGGTCAAACGCACAGTGGTGACTGGTCACAGACATCGTTTGGGCAGAGCGCGTACAACAGCACGTCGGCTAGAGCCCAGACAGATCTTGCGCCGACATACGGAGCCAGTAGTACACCGGTGAGCACGTTTGGCAGGTTGACTTTACCAGAGCAGAGGTCCACAAGTTCCAGGCCAAACCCGACACAATCCTATCAGGCCCCTCCCTCTAACACAGGAATACAGCAATCCTCCCAAATTGCGCCTGTCAGCTCAATTTCAACGAGCGGAACATACACAAGCCAGGGATCGACGCATCAACAGAATATGCAGCGTTATGCTAGCCCACTCCATGCTGTACAAGCTCAACAGCACTACCAAGGAATAAACAGGCCAGCATCCCGCACTGCGACAAGCAGCGCTTCTCCTCAAATGACTGCGCTGAGCGCGCATCAGACTCAGAAACAATGGATGCCATCTGAATCCACTAATCCCGCGCAGGTCACTGTCGATCCTTCTCAAGTATATGACTTTCGAGCAGAACAACAGCGAAAGGCCAGGATTGAGGCAGACCGGCGAGAAAAGCGTGCAGCGGAAGAAGCGCTCCGGCAAGCTGAGCGAGATCGGCATGATGCCGAGAATGTTGCAAAGAGAGCCGAAGAGCAGCGTCGAGAAGCGGAAGCGCAGCAGGCCGAGGTCGAGAAGCAACGAGTCGAAGCCGAAAGACAGCGTCTTGCTGCCGAACAGCAGATGGCCGACGAGAATGCCCGCAAAGCCAAGGAAGGGGCTGACAAGAAGGCTGAAGCTGCAAAAGCCCGGAAGGCTCGCGCACAGGAGAAGAAGGCTAAGGCCTCGACGGCTCAAATCCCCACCGCGACAGTGGCCGAACCTGCTGTTCAATCTACAGTGCTGGACGAGGAAGCACAGATGCGTGCAATGTTCGCAAAGATGCGTGAGTTCAATCAGCGAAATCCGGAAATGCTTGCAAAGCTCTGGGATGAAGAACGTTCAGCACACGTGGAATCGGTCGTAGAATCTCCGAGCATAGTAGATACGAACCCCACAGAACCAATTTCGAGATCGACACCCACAGTAACAGCATTCGTGCCAAAGCCAACTGGAAAAGCACAGTCGCAAAATCGCCCGGCTCAGCCGAACACCAGCGCTGCTCGTAAGGTTTCTGCACAGCACAACAAAAGCTTACAATCACCCACGCCTGTTCCCTTGACGAATACGAATGCATCGACCCTGACAGGAACAGGCTTCCCCACACAAACGCCACCCACTTCAAACACTGTGGGCAAATCAAATGCCATAGGCTCAAGCTCAAAGCAAACGGCGACGTCCGCAGCCGTACAGAATCCTGCAGCAAGCTCACCGATGTCCAATCTGGCGAGTTCAGAGGCTCTACGAGCTGCTGGCTCAGCTTCTGCTGAGAATACGTTATGGCCATCGCATAAGAAAGGTACCTTGTCCGAGGTTGCCGCCAAATGGCTCAGCGGCCTGCCTCAAAACGCTCACGCTGGTAGAGCCATTGGCAAACACGAAATCTTGTCAATGTTGGAAACCAATCCTTCCTATGTGCAGCTTTGCGAGCTAATTGAAGCGAATGGAATAAAATTCGAGAGATCCGCATTTGCTAGAGAATTGCTCAGGATCATACCCTCCGCGCCGAGCTCCAAAGATAAGCCCAAGACGAGCACTCCGAAGAGTAGTCAAGCTGCAGCACCTCGAGTGTCTCAGGCTCAGCGATTGGACAGCAAATCCGTCAGTTCCTACGATACTTCCACTTCGCTGACCGCTGCTGCGAGGAGCATCAATAACATGTACAAATCACCGGCTGCTGCAACGATAGCTTCACCAAGCCCGTTCGTAGGCACGGCCTCGCAAGAAGCAGCAGCTGCCCATCAGTCGCTCAAAAGCCCTGGTCAGACGCTGGGAGAAGCGCCATCCACAATACAACCTATCGAAACACCACGACCTCCGCCCACTAACAAAGAAGAAGCCGCGAGAAAGCGCACTTTTGGCGACCTCGTGGATCTCACAAACGATGAATCCGACGATGATGCACCACCTCGAAAAATTGTGCAGCTAGGTAGTGTCTCCGACGGACCCAAACCTGAACACCTTTCAAAGCCGATCTCCTACAGCAACTTCATGAACCCAGTCAAACAAATCCCGTCCGCTTATGTGCCTCCAGGCCAATTTAATCCGCCTCAACCTGTGCATCATCCGGGAGTCAAGACATTCAACCCTTATCTTCGTCAACCTTTAGCACAACCGCCATTGATATCAACACTACCATCTCAACAAGTTGGTCCATCGAATGCGCTTGCTTCCACACTCACGCCGGTTCCTATGCCTCGGAAGCCCACCGCAAAGCAACTCGAGCTTGAGCGCCAACAGCTACATCGAATGAAGGGTCAAATGCTTGTGGAGCCAATCATGCGTGACCGAGTTGCACGGAAGTCCAAATACGACAGCAGGTCCATTGCGCGGGATGTTCTGCTCGCGACCGGCCGTCACCCCAACATGAGGCCTCTAAATTTCCATCTTGGCATCATGCAAAAACTTTTGGGAGATCATGGTGGCATGGCAAGAGTCGGAGAAAGTGGTGCACGCGAAGGCAACCGCAGTGATCTTAGCACTATTCGGTGGAACATTATCGATCCTGGGACGCCGTCCGAACAGGCACTGCAAAAGTTCAACAAAGCTTCGTCACGCGCTGAAGAAAGCGATGGTTCCGACGATCATGATGAAAATACAAACCAGGCCGCCAATCGTGATCAACAAGAGCAGCGCTTGTCCAATGACGTTTATAATCCTCCACAGCTGAAGCATCTTCAGCAGCTTGGACAAGGCGGTGCGGCCACACCCGCTAAGCCAACACCCGCTAAGCGTGGCCGTCCACCAAAGAACCGTGCCGCGTCCATGAAACCTTCGCCAGTCGCGACACCAAAACCAAATTCATCTCCAAAGACATCATCCGATATGCCTTCTGGGACTCCAATAGGATACGCAGCCTTTGCACAAACTGTCGTGGATGAGAACGGTAATGTTGTGAAGAGGAAAGGCCGACCGGTCGGCTGGCGAAAATCAATTCATAGCCGCGAGGCACAAGGCTTGTCACCTCACTCAGGCCAGAAACCAGCAACTACTGCAGGGCGAGCACTAAGGCAGCAATCACAGCCCAAGTCAGACCGCGACTCATTGCAGGAACCTCACTATCAGGTGTACGCTTGTGGCTGGGACGGATGCCGCGCCGAATTGCACAATCTTGACACGCTTAAGAAGCACGTCGTGAAGTTGCACGGAAACCCTTCAGCAGACGGTGAATTTGAATGTGGCTGGGCTAATTGTAACATGGCTGGCACTTCCGTTGATCAACGAGGTCGTCAGCAAAATCGTGGCGACCAGGACGGCGCACGCTTCGCGACAATCGAGCAATGGGTGCAGCACATTGACAAAACGCATCTACGGCCAGTCGCATGGAAACTGGGTGATGGGCCTGGTGTGAGCGAGGAAGGTTAGTTCTATCTGTTGGTGACCCTTGACTGTAGGCTGGTAGAAATTCATGTCACTTTGGCAAATTTTTGGGTCGCCAAGTTTCCACACCTGTCATTCCCCTGTTCGCTGATCACCATGCTTTCGTTCTCCTAGGCAACTCGTCACCTGCCAGCTATCTGAGCGATTTCCGAGGTCGTAGTGTGACGCCAATCATCTACCCAGCTGGTGCAGAACCTCGTGACCATCCCAGCCAAGGAGACAATATGCGAGCGATCCCTCGAGGATACAACTCGAAAGACGAGCGAGAAGCCCTGGCGGAGCTTCGGAAATTGGAGGAGTACAAGCGCATCGTAGGTGCGGTGTTTGGTCCTGAAGGTACCATCTTGGCGAACGCCAAACGAAGACGAGGCTTTCTGCACGATGAAGACTTCGAGGATATCGTGGAAGACGAGGATGGATTATAGCTCGCGCATTGTGATGCAGTGCAATGAAGCGTTTGTAATTTTGTGAGGGACGGCAATCAAACCCGCTACCACCACGGCTCTATGCATACTCTGGCATGCTCTTAATTTGCAACTCATATAGTATGATTGCCAAAGGCTCTTCGCAGCTGAACGCAATATTTCTCAGTGATGGGGGCAACTCCACGAAAGGGTGACCGCGGTGGGCAAATCCATCCGTTCTCTTCGTGATTGTACCTGCCCGAATTGCACCACGACAAGCAACTCTTTGGCAGCCTCGCCCTCAATCATGATGTTACATTCCAAGATAGCCCCGGGCTTTCAGTGCGCTGCGCGAGGCTTCTATCCATGCGTTCCGTGTTTCTGCGCACTGGTGCTTCATCGCGCTTTCTCGGGAAGGGCTTCGGCTTTGCGATCGTTGCTCACAGGTGTTGCGCCATTGTCGTCCTGCGCATTGATCTCGAGGAAATGATAGAGTACAATCAATAGCATAGCGAGCGAACCCAGGAAAACAGCGAGCGAGTAGAGTCCATTGTCCGAAATCATTGTGACGTTCCGATACGCTTAGAGCGCGAGACGATGTGACAGAGAAGTAGCGACGCGGAGAACCTATTCATTCAATCAGATGCGTGTAGTGAGTCAACTTAATGCGCAACGTACGAGGAACTCCAAGTTCATTTGTCAAGAGCTTCTGTCCAATCTGAAACCCGAAAGCGATTGTTACGTCTCTGCCCCGGCTTAATATTCCAACCTGTTCGTGAGAGCTGTCCTCCAGGGCTCGAAACAGCACTTTGCGGACACTAGGGCACGCTCCGCCGCACGGAACAATTCAGAACATCGATGCCCGCCGCCAAGATATGGAGCAAGTGGCGGGTGGCCGACGTCACGGCTCGAATTCGACTCATCGTGATATTCTCTTCGATATTTGCACGTGAGCTTGTCAGATCATAAATACACACATTTGAAGACGCTCTGCCGTACCATACATATGGAGAGCTTTCCCTCGCCTGCCGAGTGAAGCCTTGCCGTCTGCCTGTTCTATTCCTTCCGCGCAACAAATCTCATACAGTCGCCGCACGAATCGCACGGCCAACAGAATTTCAACCGGATATTTACACCATCTCTACCACAACCGACCGTGATCGCCCACCATGGCGCCCAAAAAGGGAGGCAATGAGCCAGCGAAGAAAAAGACGACCGTGGAGGACAAGACTTTTGGTATGAAAAACAAAAAGGGTGGTGCCGCACAAAGACACATCAAGCAAATCGCTGCTTCTACCACTGGCGGCAAGTCGCCCGAGGAAAGGAAGAAGGAAGCGGACAAGCTCCAGCGAGAGAAAGAAAAGGCTGCTGCGGATGCTGCAGCTCGGGAGACTGCGGAACTGTTCAAACCAGTCCAAATCCAAAAAGTGCCGTTTGGAGTGGATCCCAAAACCATTCTGTGCCAATTCTTCAAGAAGGGACACTGTGACAAGGGACGAAAATGCAAATTCAGCCACGATCTCGATGTGGAGCGAAAGCAGGAGAAGAGGTCACTATACACAGATACGCGAGAAGGCGAGGGTGAAGGCGACGAGAAAAAGAAGGATGACATGTCAACTTGGGACGAGGAGAAGCTACGAAGTGTGGTTATGAGTAAGCACGGCAATCCGAAGACCACGACAGACAAGGTCTGTAAATTCTTCATTGAGGCTGTCGAGAATCAAAAGTACGGTTGGTTCTGGACATGCCCCAATGGAGGTGATCAGTGCATGTACAGACATTCGCTGCCACCTGGTTTCGTGCTCAAGACCAAGGAACAACGCGCAGCAGAAAAGGCTCTTATGGACAAGTCACCTATGGCCACTCTCACCTTGGAGGACTTCTTGGAGAGTGAAAGACATAAACTTACTGGCACCCTCACACCTGTCACACCCGAAAGTTTCGCAAAATGGAAGAAGGAGCGCTTAGATAAGAAGGCCGCGGAGGCAGAGGCACAGAAATTGAAGGAAGCCACCGGTAAAGCCCTCTTTGAGAAGGGAGACTGGCAAGGCAGTGATGATGAAGGCGATGATGACGAACCTGGTGCCTGGAACTTGGAAGCATTGCGACGCGAAACCGAAGCAGCCCGGCAGAGGAAGGAAGAAGAACGATTGGCAGAAGCTGCCGGCGGCACAGTCGGGGCCGGCGAGGAAGGTACCTCGAATGGGTTCGGCGGTCATGAATAATGAATACAAGGCGTTGGGGATGGCGTTGCACGTGTGGCGAAATTGTTTTTCGAAACGATCAGATCTCGTTTTCCTTCCAGGTCCTGTCATGATTGCCGGTCTGTTGCATGCATCTGCCAGGATCTGTAAACATATTTATCCAATGCAATACTTTGCACTTCAGAAACATAGCCCTTTCACGTGTCATATCCAAATTCACGCTCTCGCACGGTGCAACACGCACAAGCTCAATTTCAACTCGACTGCTCATTGCCGGCCTTCTGAGCGAGCGTCCTGCTTGGCTTGTGAATCGCACATGTCAAGATTGCTCTGCTGGCCCAGAGATGCGAATTGAGATTCGGCTCATCATCGCCATCGTCAGGCTACAAAACCCACCTTTGTGTCTTCGGGTCTGCATGCTTTTCTTTCTCAGAACACCATCTCCAGTAATAAGTGGGTTTACAGTCAGCGATCAGCTGTAACGGAATGTATTCAGATTCGATAGTGGCCTTTCAGCGGAAATTAAAAATCCAGGAAATTAGTACTATCACTTCCCGCCGACGAATTCGTGATGCGTTCGACGCTACGCTGGCGCTGCGAATGTCCAGACGCTCGTGCCAATCCAGCCGCGGGCGATCTGACTTTCTGTAGCTCACGCGACACTCCATCAAAAACAGGAACGAACATACCTAGATACTCACGCAAGATGGCGACAGCAGCAATTTTTGGGTGCACTGGTGCAATTGGCAGCAACCTACTTGCTACTACCATTGCACAAGATGCATATACTTCCATCAAAACCATTTCTCGACGACTGCCGAAGCAGGAATCGGCGAAACTAGATGCGACCCTGGAGACCGATACTTCTAAATGGGCGCCTGCGATCGCAGGTCTCACGCCGCCTCCATCGGTGGTTTTTAACGCTTTAGGAACGACGCGCGCTGAGGCCGGTGGGCTCCAGAATCAATGGAAGATTGATCACGACCTCTGCATCGAGCTGGCACAAGCCGCCAAGGCAGCTGGCGTCAAGACATTTGTATACATTTCCAGTGCAGGAACACGAGGCCTTCTGAGTCGCTATGTGCCATACAGCAAGATGAAGATTGGTGTTGAGGACGCTATCAAAGAGCTCGACTTCGAACAAGCGATCATCATGCGTCCTGGAATGATCCTTGAGCGAGAAACACCAAAGGCCCCCTTCTTCGAGAACCTCGTGTCCAATCTGCACAAGATTAGCCCTGCATTCCAGGACTCCCTCGGTAAGCTGCCTCTAATCTGGATAAAACCTCGGCATTTGACTCACATCCTCTACAGGTCAAGATCAGAAGATCATCGCGAGAGCTACCGTCGCTGCGGTAAAGCTCGCGAGTGAAGGCAAGGCTCCGAGCAAGTACTGGGTCCTTGAACAGGCCGATGTCGTCAAGTATGGGAGGACAGAATGGAAGGATTGAGGATAATACCCATGCATATTGGTACTAGTCAACCTTCCTGACTCCGTAAGGTCTCGCTATGTTTTTTTATATTTCTCAACCTTAAACAATATTCCCAACAACCTTGGAAAGTGATTATATCAAGTCCAACCTAGGAAGTGCGTTGAACTCCAGCGCACATCCAACTCCAACGTGGCCGATGAGGGGCAGCAATACTTGGCATCGCCATTCCACGGTCCTATGATACACGCGAAATCAGTGTGGATGGGGTTGTATCATTCCATAAACGCACGTCGCATTGATATTGGAATGACGTCAATTTGTGATCTGCAAATGTTCCGCTCGAGATTGTGAATGCAGGTCAAATGCGCAATGAAAATGGCCGTCGGATCTAACCGACCCTTGCGTGGAGACGCGCCGGCTTCGCGTGCTGCATGAACGCCAGCGTACTTTCTGCACGCTTTGACTTTGGAGCTGTCGCACTCATTCGATCCAGGTCTGAAGACGTTCATGCTGAGCAAAGTCGCTTCAATACACCAATCGATATCAACGAGATATTTCCACGCCTGAAGATAGGTAGCCAACAAGTCTGACCACGCTCGTGGCTCCGAGAATTCGACGATCCGCGAAACCGTTTCGAGACCCTGGAGCGCCACTTTCCAAACCAGACTGCTATCGAAATATCGCATCGCCGAGGAATACGAGCCCGAGGCAAGACTGTTCTTCGACCTGAAGGAGGTGGTCAGGATATCACAATCGTCTTTCAGGCGAAGCGCCTGGAGGCGCATATCACAACATGAGCGACTTGGACAGGTAGGAGCACGCGACCACATTGTCCTGGCGCAAACACTGAGAGGAGCTAGGGCGATCGAGCAATTGCGGTCATGTCGTCCGATACCAGAAGTTCAGGTGCGGGAACTGTGCTATAAGGCGAGGGAGCTGCTTCTTGAGGAAGGCAATGTGGTCATGGTAGATGCGCCGGTGACGGTATGACTGAGGAAAACTCCGAAAGGAACAGCAAGAAAGAGTAGGCTGACAGAAACGTCAATTTAGATATGCGGCGATATCCACGGACAGTTTCACGATCTCATGGAGCTTTTCAAGGTCGGAGGCGATGTTCCTGAGACAAATTACCTATTCATGGGTAAGCAGCACCGGGCATGTTCGGCTCGTGTGCATTCGACTGATCTCCTTTAGGCGATTTCGTCGATCGAGGATTTTACTCCCTCGAGTCTTTCCTTCTTCTCTTGTGTCTCAAGGTGCGGTATCCGGATCGGATAACGCTCATTCGAGGCAATCATGAATCTCGACAAATTACGACAGTATACGGCTTTTATGATGAATGTCTACGGAAATACGGCAGCGCGAATGTCTGGCGGTACGTCGCTCTGTCTGTTGGCATGCCTCATAGCAGTGAGAGAATGCTAATCTGCTCGTTTTAGATATTGCTGTGAGGTCTTTGACTACCTTGCTCTCGGCGCTCTGGTGGTCGGTGCTGCTAAACAGCTCAACCCAGTCGATGCGCCGTTTGCAAATCCCGAACAGCCACATCCCTCAATCGAAGAGACGGAAGTTGAAGTACTAGATACACACAACAGGATATTGGCGCGGTATTCGCGGAGTCGATTGCAGAGTAGTCGCGAGGATTCCCAGCCACCGTCATCACCTTCGTCCGAGACTGACGCGGCATCACCCCCACTTGGTGCACCTGGCACAGGTGCCACATCCTCGAGCAATGGCAGCACGACACAAAATCCCGATGGCGCCGTGTTCTGCGTGCACGGTGGGCTCAGTCCTCTTGTCGATACACTCGACAAGATCCGGGTTATCGACCGGAAACAAGAAGTGCCCCACGAAGGCGCCATGTGCGATCTGCTCTGGTCAGATCCGGACGACGTCAAGGGTTGGGGCATGTCACCTCGCGGCGCTGGATACCTCTTCGGAGCAGACGTGGTGAAATCGTTCAATTGGAAGAACGATCTCTCGCTCGTCTGCCGTGCACATCAGCTCGTCATGGAGGGTTTCAAAGAAATGTTTCACAGCACGATCGTCACCGTTTGGTCTGCGCCCAACTATTGCTACCGGTGTGGCAATGTCGCAGCAATTCTGGAGATTGGCGAGAATGGCGGGAATGCCGGGTATCATCCTCGCGCACCGCTCGATTTCAGTCGGCGCACTGATCTCGTGGACGGCGAGGTGAGGCGTGTGACCTCTGACGGATCGCTTGCGTTGATGGATCTGCTTCCCGGACCTGGACGACGATATCGGGTATTCGAAGCTGCTCCGCAAGACTCGAGAGGTATGCCGGCGAAGAAACCGGTAGCAGATTACTTCTTATAGATCATGGCCATTCATATTACCTTTGAAATGCTGGTCGCAGTCAGGTATTGACAATCGTGATTCGTAGTTCTCCTGAGACCCAAGTCGAAATTATGTCATCTAAAATAGAGACAGATGTGCGTTAGGGTTCCTTTGTTCGGAATCTGGCTCCGAAGTCATCGGAGCAATGAACGAGGCGCGACACGTGGATTTACTACAAGAATGATAATGAGTGTGTGCGATACCTGCCTAGTCGGACAGGAGATTATATCCAATCTTGTAAGGAACAGGAAACGAGCAGGGGCATGCTGTCGAGTGAACAGTACAGATGGGCTCCGAGCCTCGAGCGTTCGGCACTCGGTTTTCAAGCCAGCGCACACGTGCGACCGTTTAATGTTGCGTTCTATCCCTGGCAATTGTCATGTTACTAACGTCGGGTACTTGTGTATAATATTAATAACGGACACCTGCATACCTACCTAGGTAGGTATTCATGACTCCGTCAATTTGCCTCACATGCCTGCGTCCAGGTCCTCCCAAGGGCCCCAGCTGCCATCGATTGGCACATAGGCTGGGCTCGTACGCGCACATGGCACCGCTTGCCCGCCCATTGCGGCCTGACCGATCGTTCCATTTGCTCTTCCCTTGCATACCTAGATAATCTCGGTTTTCTTCTCACCGATTCTTTCCTCCAATTGAAAATCCGTGCCGCCTCTTTATCAACCTTCCAAGGTTGGAAGCATTTATCTTTTTGTGCCAACATCTCCACGGTTCGATACTCCCGCGCTCCCCGGCGGCCGCCCTTGAGATCCACATTCGGTTCGATTTTGACATCATCAGCCGGTTGCTTGTGTCATTTCTATTACGTCCGTCCTGCATATTTTCATGAACCTCGCAGAAAGGCAAGGCTCGAATCCGGTGCCATTCCGCCTGTGCTGCTGTCCGTCGCGCAACACAGGACACATCCGTTGATCGTGGATTTGCTCGAGATGGGCTCGTCGCCAACTCGCCCCTTCTGCGCCTACGCCTGCAGCTCGAGCCACTTGCAGCTCGACACACGAATAGACCTACACCTGCCTTTAATCATTTCGATTTGATGATAGGTCACCGGACAGACTGGCGAATCACCACGCCTCTAAACTCCTCCTCCCCTCGCGAAGCAAATGATTTATATCCGCTCATGTGAACGCTTACACATCCCATTCCTTGCAGCAGCTCTCGTGACCTCCCAAGTCCGTTCACTATTTAGCCGATCGTTCCTCTGAGAGTGGCACTATATCTCTTTCCGCTCTCCGTGACATCTGTCCGCTTCATGGAGCCTGTCACCTCCGCAGACCGCGTAGTCATTGATCTTACCAGCGATGACGAAGAATCTGGTGGGATAGAGATCCTCGGAGACAACGTACAAAGATGGAATGATTTCGCAGACGCGCTCAATCGCCATTCCTTTGCTCAATCATTCCATGATCCTATTATTGACCAACCACGGCAATCACTGGACGCATCGATCGAAGGTCTGAACATCAACGCCATCCGCCAAGAAAATGAACAGGGTCAAGTCATTGAAGAACTTGCCTTCCGCTCCACTGCACGACAAGGCCTTTCCCTCGGCAACGACAGCGGATTTGCCCTCGATGATGATCAAATACTCGACTGGGGCGCGCCTATGCCGGTTATGAGATCTGCTACTCCGCCGGCTCGCGCGCTGACGCCCGAGCAAAGCGAGATTATTGATGCCGATGACTGCTTACGTCACGTTCAAGCCATGTTTCCTGATATCGAACATGACTTCGTCCACAGCCTCTGGCTTGTGGAAAATCCTGCCATAGTGACAGGACGGGCCCGCTTTGAGGAAGTGGTTAATCAAATACTTGCAAAGTTCCCCTATCCTCGACAACCCAGGATCGTGCCGAGCGATCGAAAACGCAAGCGATCGAATAGCTCCGAGTCGGCTATAGCGGCCGCAGACGTCGCGAAATACATGGACCCACTACGTTCATCCGCGAGTAGTCGTTGGCTTGTCGCTCTTATTTTAAAAGCAGAATTCATGGAGATGACCAAGGAGTACATCAGCAGAATAGTAGCTCAGCATCACCGTCTCTTTCCAAGTTACCTTGCTCTAGCAAGAGCAAAAGAAGACCATCAACTTGGAATGCATCCCGTATTTGGTCGGGGTCGCGTAGCTCGTGGTAGAGATGCTGACATATACACTGGTGACGGAGGAAGTCGTCCAGATCTCATCGCCGAGCTACAAGCTGCTCGAAGGCACGCAGATTACCTTCGCCGCCAGCGCGAAGCACAAAATGCACGTAAGCTTGAAGAAGAGCAAAACATCAAGGCAGCAACTGCGGCCGGCGCGATAGCTGAATGTCAAGCATGTTTCGATGAGATGCCAATGAATCGTCAAATACATTGCGATGGTCCCGTCGCTCACTTCACTTGCTTCTCTTGTGCTGAAACTTATATCAACGCCGAAGTCGGCCAATCCCGTTGTCGTGTTCTGTGCACCGCTGGCTGTGGTGCAGGTTTTGCTCCTGCGCAAATTAATCTTCTCGCTGACAAGGACCTGCTGGCTCGACTGGCGCGGATCCAGCAATTGGCCGATATCCGAGACGCTGGTCTCGATGATCTCGAAGAATGTCCTTTCTGCGAATACAAAGCTATTATGGATATCAGCAAGGACGAGGACAGCGAGTTCCGATGCGCAGCTCCAGACTGCGGTATTGTCAGCTGTCGACGATGCAACAAAGGCAGCCATTTACCCCAGACATGTAAGGAAGCCGAAGATGAGCGGAGGCTCGATGGCCGGCATCGAATTGAAGAAGCTATGTCGGCCGCCTTCGTTCGACGTTGCAACGGTTGTCGTCAGCAGTTCATCAAGGAGAGTGGCTGCAATAAAATGACCTGTCCTGCATGCGGTAATCTACAGTGCTACTGCTGTGGAGAAAATGTCAAAGACTACCATCATTTCGATGATGGGCAGAGAGCGCGTGGCGCTCACATTCCACCCGCTGCCGTCCCATATCGCTTCGATCAAAATGCACAAGCCAATCGCGCTGATCCTGTACCTCGTAGAGCAGTTAATCCCGACAACGGGGCTGGCGCCAACGTCACTGCTGCTGCGGCCGAAGCTTCGAAGCGTAAGGCCAAATGCCCTCTATATGACAATGCTGAAGATAGACACAAGCGAGATATTGAGGAAGCCGAGAGGCTCGCCCGTGCAGCAGTGTTGGCCGAACTCCCGCACATCACCGCCGAGGAGCTCGCCATCGAATTACCTACCGAGCGGGCTCAACACGGAATTGCAGGGCCTCCAAATGAGATACAAGGCCAAGCGAGAGCACACGCTCATCGTGGTGGGGCACTCCGTTACGTTGACGCCCAGGATCCTTGGAATCAGCTCCATCAGCCGCTGCTCCCGATCCAAGATCGTGCGGCACAATTTCCCGCAGAACAAGCAGTCAATGTACAACGACGATTGCTAGCAGAAGGACAGAGGAGGACCTTTCAGAGAGCGAGAGAATTATTGGAGCAGCAGAGACAGCGACACGAACAATGGGCACAAGCACATCACCAACACCAGCAGCAAACGCGTGACATTATGCAGGAATATATACTCCGGCAACAGCAGCAGGAGCAACTACAGCGAGAACGGCAGTGGGAGCGACAACAGGAGCAACGTGCATTCCTGGAGTCCAGGAGACAGCAGCGGCAGGCAGAGGCAGGATTTGCGAGACTACAATTGCCACTGCGGAACGGACCAGTACCAGGATTGCAGCAGGCAGAGCAGATTCTAGGACAAAGACAACAACAATGGCCTCACTTTCTCGATGGAGCTGACGATGGGGCCGATCAACTTGATCAGCACAATGGCGCTGCCGCTCCTCTCAATGCAAGAGCCGGAGGTGATGGCTACAATTTTTTCCAACGAAATCGGCCCGAACGAGTTGCCAACGGTGACTGGAGAAATCCTGTCTTAGACCCCGAGGCAGCCTACACGCTCGACCGCGAACTCGAAGAGGCACTCGGTCCAGATAACGTCGCAGTGGCCGCTCGCCCTTGGCAACCAGCAGACCGTCCCGATTATCATGACGATGGAGTTGGTCACCATGAGCATGCCTTCCCTTACGGCGCAGCTTATTATACCAATGTGGCCGACAATGACCGCGCTGGCCTGTTTATCAACCACAATCCCGCCATGCCTCTTCACATGGGATATATTGAGCCCGAAGCCGTGCGTCCCCAAAATGAGAGAATCGGCCAACTCCGGCAGCAGCTGCTGCAGCAGCGTCGACAGCAGGCGCAGGAACACCAAGCGGATTTGTGGTAGACCCGAGTCACGCGACCCGGATAATCGAGGATGATGGAACGCTGCGAGGGGGAATGCTTCTCATGCGGCGACCACCGACATTGGACCATTGACACAGGAAAGTCAAAAGGATGGCTGCACATTTTTCCCACCATTCATGAGGCTTACGATGTTTTCTCACCTCGCTCTGTTTGGTGTCTTCGAGAATGCCTTCTTGTATTATTTTTCTTGCATCGGACTTTTGATACGGTAGCAATTGATCTTTGACCGACATCGTCAGAGTCGTCTGGTATGAGAACTTGGACGAGCTGTGTGCAGCGAAAAACGATATCTCGGAGCTTCGCAGTCTAGCACTGGTGCAAAAGAGATTCCAAATCCAACCCAGTTGCTGCTCCTCCTGTTCTGTCTCACTCGACGATGACAAATGTGTACCTGCCAAGGAGCCATGCCTGGGCCTTCGCCCGTTCCCTTGTTTGGCCCGCCGTGAGCTGAGTCAGCGATGCAATGCTCCCGCTCCCAGCGCTGGCCTAGGTCGACACAGGCGGGCGTGAATATTTAGCTTCTTGTGTCATCGGCACGAGAACATCATAGCGTCCTTGGACGAGTAGGGCGCAGCAATTCGGCATTTCGTCATCCGTTTTCCATGATGATGTTGCCTCTACAGTGGGAACAACCACCTCCTCCACAGCGATTCCGTTGCACTGCACTCTGCTTCAATCGCCAGATTTTTCGCATGCGGAAGCTTGACGTGGCGCCGAGTGGCTGACGACCGACCATTCGCTGTAGTCAGGCACATTACTTAGCTGGGTAGATTCGGCAGCAGGTGGTGCGATGTTCATGATCCCTCCGCATTGGTTTCACTCACACCACCGACACGCGCAAGTGCTGACTCTTTGTGCTTCCCGGTCTATTTCTATTTCTCACTCCTTCAAGACCATCTTTCCCTCTTGTATACCCACACGCTTGCGCGATATTGACACGGGAGTACAATATTTTCTCCAAATAAATCCACCTGCAAACCACTCGCTCTTCGTCCCCGGCAATCCGCCTCGCCAGCTGTAGACCCTGACACCTGAAAAACTGGACCGCGTCTCAGACGTGCCGGTCTCTGCTCGAAATCCAACCTGCGGGACCGCTCGTACACACTGCAGCATCAAACGCTCTCAGTGCGACCAGCACCATGGGCAAGACCGTCTACACGAAGATCACACCTTTACCCGCCAACATACCACGCCAGCTCGCCCTCGAGCTACTGCACAGCCATGAGGAGGTCATACAATTGAACCCATTGGTGACGGGTGTGCGCAGTATCGAGGCGCCACGGAACGCCTCGACTGATGAATACTACAGCAGCTGGTACGAGATCTCGCAGATCATCACCTGGGGTCTTGGTATCAAGTCCAAATACTCCTTCAAAGGCGTCTTCCACGACCAACCATGGGGACTGCAGACGCACGTCTATGCGCCACTTGGCGTTGATATGCGCAACAAATACCGCATCGGCGGCAACCAGCCCGGTGAGCCGCGTGAGGCCCGCGAGCTAGGTGTGGACACTCCAGTGGACGGACTATACCTGCGCGAGGATGTGGAGATCACATGTAACGTTGCCATGATGGGTATTGTCAAGAAAGAGGCGAAAGAGGCTACGGGTATCATGATCAACCGTCTGACGCGGAAGGCCGAGTTGCTTGACGAAGGAAAACTCCTTGCCATGTTTGAGCACGGCAAGTTAAAAACATCCAAGCCACGCGGCGGCCTGGATGAATTCGGCGTCAGCCCGCCTTCCAGCCCGACCTTCATGTATGGTCCCAATGCGCCGGCCAGTCCAGCGTTGTCTCAGGCCAGCACGGTGGATAACAAGGGTTACGGCAAGTACCATGATTTGGCGCACAGTCACAGCTATCGTGGGAGTGTTGGCAGCATTGGCAGCGCCAACAGTAGCGCCGTGGGTTACCAGCCTTCGGGAGCTTCCAACCTGGTGCCTATCCATGAGATGCCAATCTCACAAGACTCCGGGCGAGTTTTCTACTCCGAGCTGCCCGGTGACCAGACATTTCAGCCAGGTCAAGCATCGTCGCCGAAACATTCGACGCCGGTCCCGTATGTCGCATATGCACCACGACCATCGTCACAGCTATCACAGCAGGCGAGCGAAGGATCGTGGTCACAGACACAGCAACAACAACAGCAGGAGGCTCATCCGGTACCTCAAGCTCTACAACCGGGCTTCCAAGTCTCGAAGTAAGCGTCGAATTTCTCGAGAACCTCGTCTTCTTTCACTAGGTTCAGGCTGATGAACCTCGCAGCTCCGATGCTGCTCTTGAGAACACAACAGCTACCGAACACACCGAAAGCATCGTCGATCCTTTGCGACAGCAAGAATCTGAAGATCACGTAGCCCCTGCAGAAGAAGGGCCAGAGATGAGCGAGATCGATCCTTCCGACCTCCTGCAACCTCACGGCAACGATTGGCCATTACCACTACGCACCCGGACTCCTTCTCCCGCTCCGCCACAGCCTCCCGCTACCCCGGCGCCAGCCAACGCAGTGCCTGTTATCGTCTCGCCACCTGCTGCTGCCGCAGAGCCTATTGTAGTCCCTCCACCGCCATCAGGTCCGCCACCTCTCCCAGCGCGGAACGACAAGCGACTCTCGTTCGTCCCGGCAGACCTCTCACCCGAGACGGCGACGCCTGCCGATCGGATGAGCATCATCAGCGCGTCGGCTTCGGCCTCGACGGCTGTAGCCAAGTGTCCCGTATGTAACGTGTTCGAGGGCGACGAGGCTGCGGTGACACACCACGTTGCGAAGTCGCATTTTGATTGACGAGGCGAGAATATGGTGGGCTGGAGTCAGGCGCATCCACGAACTCGCAACGACAGCAGAGATGATTTTATGAATGAGTATGACTTTTAATGTTTTGGGCGGCTTTGATATCCTTCCATATAGTTTCTATCGCGGTCGAAACGATTTCTTTCCACCTCTCAACACACAACTTTACCTTACCTAGGTGCCTAGCACGAACGTATTCGACCTTTATCGATCTCGACATGCACACCTGGGCAATGTCTGAATTTTCTACGCACACAAACAACACACCCTCTGATCCGTCGCAGATCTCCCGGTATGAGGTCATTCCAGAATTGCACCACCTGCCCAGCCGCAACTTTGACGCTTTACATAATCGCTCAGGCTTTGATGGCAATCGCCAGGAGGGTCGACAATTGCCACGTGCTGGCCACCCACCCGATGTGCCTTCTCCTTTGTTCTCGGGCTCCCAAGAGCTCTCATGGTCGGGCAAAACGGGCACACAGCTTCCAAGATTTTCTTTTTGTTTGTTGATGACACAGAGGGTCGAATGCTTTGGTGGCGGCTTCTTCGGGGAGAAGATTGTTGGGAGTGGTGGTGTCTATAGCAATAGATGTCAGGCTGGTTCAGCGATCGATGTTGGATGTTCCTTCCCTCGCTGCCTTCCTGCATAGCGCGCGTGCATCATGAGGACAGCGTGAACCATTGCATTTTTTCTCGCGAATGACAAAGCTCTGCCTGATTAGTGGAAGGAGAAGAGAGCCATTGGCCCGATCAGAGACCATCATGCCCATCGGCTGCGCTGTAGTGAAGGACACCCACTGGTGAGGAGGTTCATGCCGTACATACACAAAGGCTACAGTATTTCGATCGCATCTCCGATGTCCTGAGTTTTACATCCGGCTAGCACCCACTTCCAGTATACCACCACTATTGCTCCTCCCTCCCATATTTTTTATTACATCTAGAATCGTTTTTGCTCTGCTTCGACCCTGCTTGGCGGCGTTTGGGACTCAATTAACCCGCGTCTTCTGCTGGTCCACATCGCATATCCAAACATCACGTCCAGCGACAGGCACACACACACACACTCTCTCTCTCTCTCTCTCTCTCTTCGTATTCTACTTTATCGTCCATTCTTCCCGAACCACCAATAGGCCTCGAAATGGCATGACCTTATCGTTATGTTGCATGTCGCCCATCGCGGATCGACTTCCACCCGCCACTAGAGAGAGTTCGAACCAAGAGGAATCGGAAGGGAACCTTGGAAGACGACAAAGCGTGGCGCTTGCATCATCATTGGACGCGGCCCGCGGTTTGTCGACATTCGCGTCCGCCGGCGCATGCTTTGTTTTGCGCTCGGTTCATCATGCACACCTTGCCCTCCACCCAACAGCCTGACATATGTAATCCACTACTGTGCTGCCATCTGGCTGCCCCACCCCCGCATTTCCAACCTCTCTTCGACCACCCCCACTGTTGTTGATGTTATTGTTGTTGGCGTCTGTCGCAATCGCATGCGCTCCAACTTGTCCCGGACTGTACCTATTTCCACAACTCGAACCACGATTGCGTTGTTCGCACAGAGACACTCACAACAACGCCCTCAATAGCGCGCTCAGAAGACGACGGGAAGCTTTGGGAGCTCATCGCCAAGGTGGGCTGCTCCGGTCTAACAACAATTCCAACATCTGCGGGACATCTTCCAACGTTCCCCAAAGCTTGACCACCTAGCTTTCATTATCCATCACTCCCATTTCCCATCATCTCACGAAGCCCCGTGGACTAACAGAGCACACGTCGGCAACACCAGCATCCACCGCCAGCGGCACTTCCAACCCCGGCCGACCGAGGATCCTCTGCTGACTATTCCCCCCGATTCTCCGAGTTGGCGCGTCCAGCCCAGGACAGTAGCAGCAGATAAACGACAGAGAGAGAGAGAGAGAGAGGTAGAGAGCGCGTGCGAAGGGACCGCGGCCTGGCCTCAACGCCAGCCATCAAACGCACAGTCGCGTGCTCGTCTTCCTCATCTGCACATCAACTGTCATCGCCCATTGCCCGCCTACCTCGCCCACTGCCTGTGTTCAACATCTCTCCCTCACGATACTGCTTCTTGCAGCACAACATTCAGCACCTCCTCCCACGGATCCAACCCTCCGACGCTCATACATTCCACACCGAGCTCACCCACGTCTTCCTCTCTCTTATCCACTCCACTCCTCGCCGTGTACATCTCGGATCGGCGCAACATTACTGCCATTTCTTTCTGCCTGTCGGGCTTCACCAATCTCTCCCACGCAAAAGCGCCTCGAGGTGCCCATTGTTCGTAGTGCGACCTCCCGGGCGCGGCTCCGTTTCTCCTCCGTGTGGTCGAACGTCATCGCGTCTTGTTAGCTGCCACATTCCTTGTCCACTTGTAAACGCCGATCGCTCCACAACATTGCATTCACACAAATTCCACCCACTGAGAAACGGTTGCGCCGACAAGCTCACTGTATTTCAATGGCTACACTGTTCGCGCGCCCATTGGCGGTCTCAACAATCGCGCCCACCTCACCTTCGTCCCTCACGTCAAAATCACCCTCAAATGCCTCTGATGCTGCCACTGCTGTCACGACCAGCGCGCTGCCGACTCGCCATCTACCGTTCTGCTCGCCCGGACCGCATCCAGCCTCACGCCCACAACTTCACACCCCACCTTCCACTCCACCAGACTCCATCTCATCCTCAAAGGCAATCACCTCACGCTTACATCCTGTCGAACGATTCGACCGCATCGTGAGCGATCCGCCCATCTATGCGATCACCTCCGAGGCCTTGTCGCAAGCGTATGCACATCTAGCAAATCAACCCCTGCCGGCCACCCAACAGGTCTTTCCTTGGCTCCATGGCCTACATCCGGACAACTACTTCCAACTCGGCTTCTTTGGTGCTCGTCGGGCCTCTCATCGCAGAACACCATCATGTCTGCGTACAATGACGGTTGTCAAGACCGGCGGCGACTTGTCACATAGCAAGCTCAAAGGCGCCATCGCTCCCGAGGAGATCTTGAAAGTCAGCGATGGTCCTATAGGTCCTGAAGATGATGGCCCTGTCTTCACGCCGGACTTTCTTGACAACGATCCACATGAGGGGTTCGGGGTGCGCAACTTTCAGATTCAGACGGCGAAACTCGCGACTGTCAGTGATATTGTCGTCTACGCCGACCCATCTGCTACCCAGACCGAAATCGTTAGCGTCGCCATGACTATCTCACAGGCGCAGGAGCGTTGGGCGAATCGACTGGATCGATCAGAATCTGAGACAATGCGGCAATTCAACACCTTCATATTAATCGGTAAGTGGCTCGGCGCTCTTGTCTTTTCTCTATTACTAATGCGCTTTCAGATGACTTCCCCACATTTCAAGAGCGATGTCCTCATCTTGTTGCCGTTGGATCAGACGGATGCTTGACAGGTCAGGTCATGGACTTTTTCCATCGCGAGCGATATGAGATGTACACCATGTCCACCGCTACCGAGATCGCAAACAATGTCTGGCTCGGGCCTACCCCGGATTCGACTTTAGATGGTTCTTCCGAGAACCAGAGCGATCGCCCTGAATTTGACATCCTGATAGGCTGTCATGACGGTGCGGCAATGCCACGAGGTGTCCATTTCAAATTGGCCGAACGCCAGCTCGAACAGAGAGAATCCTGTTCCAGCAGCGACAAGGATAACGTCGTCGACGACCTGGAATTCCCGGCTTCGGGTGCTATCCTCCCGCCTACTTGGGGCAATGACGAAGTTGGCCGTCTACTCGACACTTGCCGGTGGATTCACAACCAAGCCAACCGTCGTTCATTGAAACGCCGACGTGACAGCAAGTTTTCCGCAGGTCGGGATCGCCCTTTCAGCAGCAGCAGCAGTGATGTCCCTGATGCCGACGGCGACCGCCCAATGACAGCAAGTCAAGACAACATCAAAGACAACCAATCTAGTGGCCGACAGGTCCTCATTCATTGCTACGACGGCTACACGGAATCTTCGCTACTGGCACTCGCGTATTACATGTTCGCGCATGGCGTTCGTGTACATGATGCCTGGCTCCAGCTTCATCGCGAACGTGGCCGAAATTTCTTCGCGTATCCCTCCGACGTCCAGCTGTTACGCGTCGTTGAGCATTGTATCCTCTTCGCTTCGCCTGCTTGCAAGCCCAACAACAGCACTTCTGTGCCCTCGAGTCCTTGTGCTTCACCTTCCCTCTCCGATACCACCTCGCCTCCTCTCACTCCTTTCGGAACATCATCGTTCTCAGCAGATGCTGCCACCACTAACGATCGTGTGAGCAAGTGTGTCTCATCTGTAAATCAGAGATTGTCAGCCATTCCATCTTACACATCATCGCCGACCCCTGCCTGGCTCGATAAGATGGACGGTTCGCTACCGAGTCGAATTCTGCCATACATGTATCTCGGAAACCTCGCTCACGCCAACAATCCATCGCTGCTAAAAGCTATGGGTATCGGCCAGGTTCTAAGCGTGGGCGAGAATATCAACTGGACCCGGCTAGTGACACCTACGGAAGACGAAGCTTCTGATGACGATGAACACGGTCAGGAAAACGGCGAATACAACGGCTGGCTCCGTGAGAGTCTTCGTTTTGTGGATGGCGTACAGGATAACGGCGTCGATCCGTTGATGGAAGAGTTGGTGAAATGTCTGGATTTTATCGGTGAGTCTTCCTCTTCCTTCTTTCAACTTCCCTTCTCCAACTGCGCAATCGTTTCGTCTCGGTGTACCCTTCCTTTCACGTCCTCTGCAAGACTGCATGCAGTTTCGAGCTCGAGCGGAGTCTTTCAAGCTCGAACTTGCGACAAAAAATATCTTTATTCATTTGATTTATCACGTATTTTTCGCTATTGCCTCCAAGTGTGTCAGTGTTGTCGAGTTTGCATCGTGTCTCTTGCTGTTGCCAATTTGGCGTTAGATTGGGCTATTAGTCTACTGCCACTCTTTGCTTTGCCTCTGACGCTATGCTTGTTTGTCCTGCTGCCCGTCCTATTCTGCTCTCCGCCGCTGCATTCGAAATCACATCATTTGTTCAGAAAACTCTCGTGGGAAGGATCGTGGAGATGGGTTTGCTTCCCTCTTGCCTGATCTCTTTGCTCTGCGTTCTATTCCACAATTTCTTTGCCCTCGTTCTACATTCGATGACAGTACATGTCAACATGAAACCTGTACTATCGCAGATTGCTGACTTGTTAATCTACAGAAAATGGTCGCAAGCAGGGCATCGCCACCCTCGTCCACTGTCGAGTCGGAGTATCCCGCTCTGCCACCATTTGCATCGCCCATGTCATGGCCGCGCTCGATCTCAGCTTCCCACGTGCGTACTGCTTCGTTCGAGCAAGGAGGTTGAACGTCATCATTCAGCCACACTTGCGATTTGTGTAAGTATTATCTTCCACTGCATATCCTTTTCCAGAGGAGAAGCACGTCTGCGTTGTATGCTTCCATGTTCAGACATGCTGACTCAACATCCTTCACTCCAGCTATGAATTGCTCAAATGGGAGGAATTCCTCGGCGAGAACCGACACAAGCGCGAACAACAAGATCGCGATGTCGATGACGACGGCAACGACACTGCCCCCTCGAATGATTCCGTCGCTCTTCTACATCCGCGTCGAGAGCTCGAGTGGGCTTCCGTGGCGAGGGAGATTGCTGCGATGAACAAGCCTTACGCCAAGCAGTGAAAGTCGAACCGGAGACATGTACACCGGTCATCACCTCAAACATGCGAAGGTCGACCGTCAGTGTCAAACAGGACAGAAAAACCACAGCCGCTCTCGAACCGAACCTCGGGGCCCCCGTACGGATCTGCTATCACCATATTCTCATCTCTTCTATTGTCTAATTTCTTCCATCTTTGTTCTGGCTCGGGCCTATGTGCGACGACCTCACCACCTTTTGTTTACCCTCCACTTTGGTGCTTGTGCGGGGAATATTCTTGCTTTGCGCATGCTTATGATCGATGACGAGACGGGAACGACTACGATATGATACGATTTTGCTTTGCTTTCTTGGAACGACTTTTTGTTCTGCTTTTATTATGATTGATGATCGCAGGGGCGTTATGAAGGCGAGATCGGCTGTCTTCTCATGTCGGTCTCGAGATATGGCCGCTTCATTCTGGAATTTGCTTTTGGGCTCTCCCTGCTTTGATTCTGCTTTTGCCAGACCGTTGTTTGGGCGCAGAACTCGACGGGAAAAGGAGGGGTTGTTTTGGACAAACACGCTTTGTGCCGCAATTCGCATGATGATGGAGAGCCATCCCTGCGGCGAGAAGGTTGCCGCTCACGCATGGCCTGGACAGTCCCCAAAAGCAAGAGGCTCCTTTACATTGTCCCTGACATCTTGGCGGTCCTGTTATGTATGCATATAGCCCATGTTAAAGTCTTTATTTTCACTGGGATTGGTTTCACGAATAGGAGGAGTCCTGATGACGTTCCTTCTCGCGTTTCACTGCCACATAGAGTGATGTTCTTCTTCGAGGCCAGATGAAAAGTTGTAATCGGCGTTCATTTGCTCGTATCACAAGACTTTATATTATCATGACGTCGTTCGTTCGTTTCCTTAGAGATAAAATACATTCCGCGCAGAATCCGAGGTCAAAAGATCGGACAGGAATAATAACAACAAAAGTAGCCGTGAAGTGGGCCCAAAGCCCACACAGCGATCCGAAAAATATGCCTCTCCGCCGAACTCGATCCCATCACGCCTCCGACGCGACTTGACCTGATTTCCTCACGATTCCCAACTCCATCAACCGCGTCCAAATCTCGTCCTTGACCATCGCACTCTCCTTGTCGAATGGCAAGCCGTCCGCCTGCGTCAGGTCCCGAGAGCTGGTCGCCAGGAGCACCTGATGCACGCGTCGCCTCAGTTTCGTCTCGGCGTCGAGGCGAGCGTGATGATGTCTGTCGGCCGCGGGGTCGGCGGGGGGCAATCGGAACTTGGCCGCGGCGGTCGCTTCGAGAGTATGTTCTTCGTCCCGGACATCTTCGGGCCCGAAGGACTGGGCGTGCGATGACCGCGGAACGATGCTCGACGGCGGCTGGGACGGTGGAGACGTCGAGGCGACGGTGCCGTGGGCGGCGTAGAAGCCCTGCGTGAGAGGATTGTCCCGGAGATCGAGAGTGCGGAGGGTCGGCAGGCGGGAGAGGGTGGCGATGCTCTTGCGGAGACGACCCAGGCGGTTCCCGCAGAGTTCGAGTCGTTCCAGGCGCTGGATGTTGAGGAGCGGGCGGATGTCCCGGAGGGCGTTGAAGTTGAGGTTGAGCGTCTTGAGGTTGGGCAGGCGGATGCCGAAATCATCTGGGAGGACTTGCAGGCCGACTGAAGCCATTTCGAGGTGCTGAAGGCTGAGCAGCGGTACCAGGCCCGAAAGGGTCGAAATGTCGTTGCCTGAGAGGTTGATGGTGCGTGCGTGATTGGCCTGTTCGAGAATCGCGATGGTCACGTTTTCATCTAGGGATTGGCTTCGAATCGAGACCACATCCAATGATTTGAGAGTCTCCATGCCATCGATGCGTTGGAGAGAGTTACCGTCCACTTGGACGACGCGAAGCCCGGGCATCCTGCTGACATCTAGCTCATGCAGACCACATTGCCGCAGAGACAGCGTCTGCATGTGCTGCAGATCCTTCTCCAAGACGGGCGCGCGATCTAGCTGGTTCCCGTCCAGTCTGAGGCGGTTCAGCGCGATCAAGTTGTCGAGTCCATAGACTGAAGTGATTCGGTTGGAAGAGAGATCAACTTCTTCGAGACGCTGCAAGCGGCTGTTGGTGAAATCAACAGAAACAAGTTTGTTTCCTCCCAGACGGACTTTCAATAAGCCATCCATCTGGTGCAACGCATCGAGGCTCTCGACCTCATTGTTGTCCGCACGGAGTTCGCGTAAGTGGATAAGTCCGGCTATTCCACTGAGGTTGGTAAGTCGGTTGCTTGCGATATCGAGGTATTGGAGATTAGCAAGATGGTTCCAGCTAGTCAGGTTACTGAGCTGGTTGCTTCGGGCACATAGCATGCGAATGGTAGATGGAGCCCCATCGAGGTGGTTCAAGGTGTTGTTCGAAACGTCCATGCATTGTACACCTCCGCAGAAATCACTCAGTCCGTGCAAAGAGGCCAGCGAGCGGCTGTGGAGGTTCAGTGTCTTGACGTCGTCCCAATAGAGCTCAGTCTCGTGGACATCTGTCAAGGTCTTCACAAGATCTTTGACAGCAAGAGCATATCGATCGTTGACCTCTGCAGCGGCATGTTGCGCGAGCCGAGTAGCGAGTTGTCGCTCTGACGGCCTCTCCTCTTCCTCGCCGCTGATTGTGAACTCGGGAAGCTCGCTGAACATGAAACTAGGGTCAAGCTTGCTGGGTGAGGAGAGGCTCTGAACGATCTGCCCCATAGGGGCACTGCTGATCACAGGCCGCGTTACGCTGACCGAGACACTCATCGTCCTCTCTCCAGGCAGGTTCGCGACGAAGGACACTTCGTGCTCCTCTCTTTGCTCAACCTGAAATCTGCTTGTCAATGTCTTCCGCCTCAGTGATATTTGCCGAGGCTGTGTCTTCAACATCGAAGGCCGTGACATCGATGGCAGAGATGGAGATTGTCGAAGCTTCGGTGAAGTCAGTACATCGAATCTTGATTCGTCGCCAACGATAGCGGACTCATCGTCGAAGTTCTGTTGCAGTTGAGTTTTTGAGAACGTTGGTGTGGCTACCTCATCGTCATGACCTCGGTCATTGCTCTCGTTGGCGAAGTCTTCATCTGCTGCTGAGGTGGGTAACGGCCCCTCGCGCATCGCTTCTTGCGTCTCAGTGGACTGGTCGACGTCCTCATCCGCACTCCATTCGTCTTCCAGATCATCATAAAATACCTGCTGCTGCCCAGCTTTCCTCTGATCTGGTCGTCCAAGATCGTCGTTGGCCCAGGATGTGGCGCGGGTCTCGACAGCTGGAGCTTGACTCGAAGCAAGCGCTGTTAGATGAGTTGCATCCGTCATCGTATAAGTGTGGTGAGACTTGTTACTGTCGCGCGTCGTAGGGCGCGCTGCATACGACTGCTGAGACGCAGAGCGAATTTGTTTGGGTGGTTGCGATGCGCCCATGGTTGCAAAGTTGTTCGAGATGGATCGATGCGCGTCAAGATGCCGCTTGAAATCGTAACTTGCAGTGCGAATCTGTTCTTCTTTCTGTTCGTCGACCGGAAGATCTGATATCTCTCGAAATGGGTCATCGTCGCTTGCAGTCAGGCTGCTCGGTATGTCCAGAAAGCTACCCTGGTCATACTTAGTTTTCTTTGGGCTATGCTTCAGCTTGACCCACTGTTGACGCTGTTTGTCATAGGTCATGCTGCCGACTTGTTCCCCAATCAGATGCGCAACCACATCGGGGGCCAGTGTCCCAACATTCTCAGATTTCCGTGTGGAGCTGGTCTGCTGCGTTCTTCCTGTTGACACAGTTGCAGAAGCTATGGTAGAAATTGAGTCGGTCCCTTCTTGATGTGAGCGCTGAGATTCCGGTGGAGAGACCATATCATCTGGATGATTTACATGGGGTCCCCTTATCCGGATGTTAGATTCTTCGTCTTCAATCACGATCTCTGATTCTTGCTCATTATCTTCCTGCTGCTCGTCGTCGAGCTGCAGTTCAGCGAAGGAAGGAGCGAGAGGATCATTGTCATCGGACTCTTGAAACTTTCGCAGATGACTTATGACTCTAGCGTTCGTCTGCTCAGAGGTACGTGGCCTCCAGGGAATGGCACCTTCGCGTGAAGGCGGCCGAGAAACGGACAACGCAGAGTTGTCCAAATCCGAGTAGTCTTCAATCTGACTCTTGCTCATGCGCTCTTGGTCAGACTCGGCAACACTCCCGAGAGCATATTGCCTCGCTGCCTTTTCGCGAATCAACTTCATGACCATCACGGCCTCATTAAAAAAATCTTGAGTAGTCACGGACCGCTTGCGCTCACCGTGATCGCCGGACGCTTTTTGTACTCGTAGTGTGAATTTTGCAACTTCATTTGCGACCGTTCTTGCCTGCTGTTGGACCGAAGGAGGACTGTTGGAAGCCATAGATGACTCGATCTGCTCCATCACCGCTTCAAACGTGTCCGGCTCCTGGGCGGCGAAATCCTCGGTCACCTCCCGGATCTCAGCCTCGATTTGCTGTCTCCGTAGTTGTTTGGGGGTGAGACTACGTGGTTGGAGCAATTTGCGGGAAGCTAGGACATCGGGCTGGGCATTATTTGTCGCGTCGCCTTGGCGTGCATCTTTCCTCTTCCGGCTTTGAGCGCTGTCTTGTGCGTGTTGGATGATAGATTCACCATATTCCGAGCTATCATCAAGCAGCTCGGACGCGTGCAAAGTGCGCCGACGCTTGGGTGTAGAATCTTTGCACGGCGAATTTGGAGGCCTTTTACCAGCACCGACTCCGGGCTCCATGGGCTTCTGAATCACAATGTTCACAATTGACACGTCGTTCGCTGTGACGTTCAAAGGCCCGTCGACCAATATGTCCCGCTTCGAGGCAACATTGCTTACGGCTTGGGAAATGTCCGTTGTCTTCAGTTCCTTCCTTGGCGTTGGGTGATTGCTATTTGGCTTCGAAGGAAGATCGTCTGGCTTTCCCAGATTGATTACGGGCTTGGGAATTTTACTCCGGAGCCGAAATGCCTGCTTCTCGATCGGACTGTGCTCGAACCTGAAATTCGTTGGTGCTTTGCTGCCAGGTGGTGAGATCTCGGATCCAGGAGAGCTCTCGCACAAATCAATCCTTGAACCAGACAGACTTGCGATAGGGAGTTCGGCTTCAAAGTCATGTTCGTCGAGAGTGCCGCTCCCGAAGGAAGCGGCCAAGGCGTCCTTCGAAGCCGTATCATTTCGGGCAGAGCCATCCATTTCTTTGTCATCACCGCCACTTTGAAGGAAAGGCGAACTGACGTTTAGCTCACTCATCCGCCTCAAAAGTCTGTTATTGGTGAAGGTATCATGAGTGCCGAAAAGTTTAAGAGGACTTCCAGACGATTTTCCGGCTTGCTCAATCGTTCTCGAGCCACGATACGGAGTTGACGGCTGTGCATCCGGCTCGACAAATGCGATTGTCGGTAATTTGGAGTGTTGCTCCGCCTTCTCGCCGGACTCAGCAACCGAATTGGAGGAACTCAAAGGCCGCGCTTTGAAAGATCCTTGATTTGAGTAACCACCTCGCCGCAGCTGCACGTTGCTGTCTAACGGTAGCACGACTGGTGTGCCAGTAGGAAGATTCTCCGATAAGGACAAGTCGGGATTCGCATGCGCCTCGTCACTGGAGATGCATCCAAGAACATCCTGTTGAGAAGTCGTGCCCTCTCCGATGTTCGGGAAGAGGTTGTCGTCGGTCGCGTAATGCTCGGAATGTCGCAAAGACACCTTTCGCTGTTGAAACTGGGAGATTTTGTGTGAATCGAATGCTTGATAATCGATTTGTCCGTCGGTTGTAGTGTGCTTGGAAACAAACACTGGACTGAAATCCTCCTGCTCGAGTTCCGTGCGGCCGCTCACAGTGCGATCTCCGCCACCGTTGTCTAACACGAGTGGCTCAAGTCCCGCGCGTCGTTTGGCGGAGCTGTTGGTAGACGCAAGCTGGGGTGTTCTCGCTTCGTATGAGGATTCAATCGCAAAGGGATCGCTACTAAGATCTTGTGAATCTGCGTCCTCAAATTCCGCCCTCTGCACGTTATCCTGGTCGACCTCGGACCTGTGAACAGACTCCTCGCAATGCTCACGACTGTTTGCTGAGGGAGCGTTCCAGATAGGTGGACTAGAGGGTATGGCGAGCTTGGCATTTCGATCCGTCCACGCCATTTTGCTTTTGTTTTCGCTCCTTGTTCCACCGGCAGCCCCTTGCGGTTGTGCGAAAATATTCTCCAAGCCGGAAGGACCAAACAGATCGGTCTGATCGCCATAGCCAAGCTGCCCACGCATGAGCCTCCTCTTCCATTCTAAAGTTTCCTGTTTCTTTGGAGGAGATGCACTTTTTGGGCGCTGCTGAACAGTACCATATTGTAGTACAGATCCAGACGAGGCTGTAGATGCGGATCCGACACCGCCAAGTTTTGTTGTGCCCCAATTCTCCGAATCTGCGGCGTGGTCGTTTCCACTTATTGCCGTCAAAGGGCTGCGTTTGCGTTGCACCGATGTTCGCATGACCGAGCCCATCGTTCGGGAGCCATTCGAGCTTCGTCGCGAAACTCGGCGTAAAGAATTGTTCGCAATGTCCACTTGTCCGGTGAGCGCGGACGCGTCGTGACTAGCAGATGAGATCTTGACCGGAGCGTCCCAAGTGATATCGGCGTCGAGGCCTTGCAGCCAAGGTGCAACATTTTGCGACATGTCGGATGTGGGAATTGGCGGTATCGCAGGCCGCACGTAGAACGGAGGAGATAGAGATGGAAGGCGACTCTCAATTTTCCATATGGGCAATTCTGAATCACATGCGAAAGTCACTGTAGAGGATGCGGTACCAATAATACATCAAGATCAATGCATTTTCGTTCTAGTTGGCCGTTGATGGCGGTGGTGTTTATCTCGACCCCAACATTGAATGTGAAACGCGTAAATTGCTGACTAACCGAACGCTCACCAACTAAATTACGCGGGCTGTTCCCGAAGGAATTGCGGGACAAAGCCAAACCACGAGACAGTTCAGATCAACCGTTGCTAGGGGCAACTTGACGACGCCCAGGGTGACACTATCGTGAGATACGCCACTCGCAACCTCAGTCGATCACGGACAATGTTGACCTGTAAGTGAATGCTGGATCAAAAGACGTGGACAAAGAAGCGTCTCGATCCTTTATAGCAGATATGCGAAGAAATTATTTACGGGGTCCGCTGTCGCAACAGCCTGTCTTTTAGTGCCACGATCATCTAAAAGATGATCAGGACTCATCAACCGCGAGGCGCCTTTTGGAACTGTCCTTCAACCTTTCAGCAGTGCGAAAATTATCGATCGATTGATCTGGACGACTCGGAATTCTCTTGGTTGCATGACTACGCCCCTATAAAGTGCAGCAGAGCATCACATTTGGACAGAGAGGTCAAGCGACGTCGGGTGAAGAAGCTTGCGGAAGAGTTTCTCGATGGAAAGACTTTAAGCATAGCGTCTGTCAGGCCCGTGTACGGATTCACAACAGACCTTGAGATCACTGGAGGGAGTCTAGCCTGGGCGGATGTGCTCAACGATCGGGAGATTCTCGACCTTTATGCCAGTGAGCAAAGACTAGTCGACCCCGATATTGTGCAGAGTAGTGTTGAAGATCGCGCACTTGATAGTCGCGTCATTGTGGAAGTTCAGGCGAGCTGCCGTCCTCGGACAACGCCCATACGAAATCGGCCTCTGGACCTGCCGAGCAAGGAAGCCTTACGCTTAGCTGCAGAACTGTGGGGGCGTGGCAGAGAAAAGAATGTCATCTGCGAGACGCAGGTCGTCCATCAGAGCGAATCGGACGGGGACGAGTCGGACGATAAATGCATATCATCTGCGTCCGCAGAGAGTTCTCGAGTCGTGCGCCCTACTGCTGCCTGGACAAGCAGCAAGTGGCTGGAGACTGGTGCTTTCGTGCCTCGACGGAAAGGAGTGGATGAGGATTGCAGCAAAGATGAGCTCGGGGCGTCATCCTTCACGCTGCCATCGCAACGAGCCCGTGGTTTGTTGGCAGCTGAACCTGCTCGAGACGACCGCAATCAGTCTGCGAGTTCCGCAACCACTGTTTTCTCCGATGATGCCAACAAGGTCTTGCCTGATGTTGTTGTGTCTCTCATAGGGCAGTCGCTGATACCGCCAAGCCAAGCAGACGTTGTGTCTGGGACGACTGCCAGTGCTGATGAAAGCGGCTCTACCGAAGGTGCAACCAGTTATAAAAACTACCGCAAAGATGGAGGATCCCCATCTTCCATGCGTGGCAGCTTACGTTCGGCACGACGTAGTGATACTCAAGCCTCTAGAAGCAAATCATCGGTACGAGAACAGTCATTTGCAGCTCCTGTGGGCGCCGCTTTCTCCCATGAACAGTCTTTGAATCTGTCAGACAATTTGTCGAAGGGACCCCATTCGGTGTCTTTACAAGCAGCAACAGGTACGCATGTGGATCAAGCAATCACACGTCGTCAATCAGCACCGCTAGGACCTGCACCGGGCTTGATTGTCGATCATACTCGTAGAGGCTCCCGAGGGCAATACAACACTGTCGTGGGATCTGATTCATCTCCGTTTGCATTTCGCAAGCGCTTGTCAAGAAGGAGAACAAAAGAAGAGCGGCTGTCGATTCATGCTCAGGTCGTCACAACGCTGCTTCCTACACCATCCGTTCCAATCGCACTCGACCTCGTAGCAGAAGTTGCGGCCGATCCGGAACAGAACATCGTCCCATCAACGCCCAGCAAAGCCTCCGAGCACCAAACTTGGACGCCTCTAGCTGATCAACAAATGAATCGCGTGCTACCAACGGGATCTTCAGAGCAGAAATTGAAGGAGCTGTTACGTGACGAGATGGAGTCAGCCGGTGCCATTTTCACCAGTCTTGAGGAGAACGAGGTTTCAACGGCTTTACTGCCAAAAAGGCGTGTTGTTGATCATGATTCATTGCTAGTTACAGAGCTCAACGATGCGCAGCCAAGGGCCATACGCAGAGATGCACAAGAGTCGCAACATTGGGCAGGTACACAGATCCTCCTTGCCAAAGCCCAGCAGGATTTGTTCACATCTCCCGATAAGCTATACTTCGAGTCTCAGCTGAAGAATAGCTCTCAAACGCCAAGACCGCAGACAAGCAGCGGTACATCTAAAAAGAAGAGCGCTCGACGTCCATTGTTGCCGCTCTCACAGGGTCATATACCGAGTACTCAAGCACTGCTAGATACGTGGCAAGGCTGGTCTACGATCAAGAAGCCTCATACTGCTTCAATGTCAAATCGAAAGAGCCTAATGCATGAGTCGCCCAGTCTCGGAAAGGCGGGAAAACTTCCAACGATTTCCAATAAGAGCGACGGAGGTGATCGTCGACGCAGTAGTCTACGCGTTACGACTCTCGTACACTCAAGCTGGTTAGGAAGCCCACCAACCTCAATAGTTGCAAAAGAGCCTGTTGTACAGGCGACTGGCATACATCCTGCCCCTCAGGGCGAAGCCGTCATTCCCACGGCCTCTTTTGTGCCGACAAGCTTTCTCGCGGAAGCTGAGAAATCAACAGAACCGCAACAACCAACAAATGATTCGGCTGGTACCGATCTACTTCTTCCTAGCGGCAGGGAGACACAAGAGGCGAGCTTTGATCGGTCTGAGCTCGATTTTACCATTACGCAATTGGCGGAGGAGGTACTAGGGCCAGCGTGTTCAATATCGTTTTGAAGGATGTCCAGGCGGGCTTGTCCGAAGCAAATGTACCGGTGATTCCCCGGATAGAGATGCACGATATGTATATAAATCAATGCTCCATGCTCAGGCGTATTCAATGCCGCTGCTTGGGTAAATGAATGGTAGATGGTTGCCTCGATGACGTGGTTGTGGTGTGTCTCAGGTTTAGGGCCCTCGTGATCAAGATTTCGAGAAACTGTTTTGACCCCCCTTTTTGTGTGTCGATTACAATACTACAGACAACTTTTCGTGCTCGGATCGGCCTGGTGAATGCACTGATCCGGCGCTGTACATTTCCCAACACTTAATATGCACAATCTCGCTAGCAGCTGCCGATTGTCCGATAGTTTATCGTGCGATTCATAAGATAGTAATGTAAGACGAAAATTGCGTCCTTCACTGACGGCCTGCATAAGCCGCGTAAGACCGTGTCACGATGGATCGAGTCCATCGCGATTTGCGCGCGACAAAAGGAAACATCACGCGACGACGGATTCACAGCAACGTGAACTCGGAGAGGTGCAACCACGTCCCAGGCTCATATCGACCCCTCACTTGTGTCAGCTATTTTCAAATTTTGGTTAATCTCGAGCACGATCAGGTATCGTACACATTTGAAGGGATTACCGCGCCCAGCGTCCTCCATATGGTCACCAACCTTTCAAACGTCAATCCGCCAGGAGACTCGCGACTTGCGGCCGCGAGGGCGATCACCATGATGTGAACCCTTGGTCGTCAACGCCGCGGCCTTCATGTATCATGATATCAACATCTTCAGTAATGCATTCTCACGCGACAACTTATCGGCTGGAGTCGGGATATCGGAGTAAACCCGACATTGCTCATGAGAAAAAGCAGATGCCGACGGCACCACAGCCAGGCTCCGAATGTATCACGCTCGTAAAGCCGCGCAGCCCATTGGCTGCTTCAGACTTTCCCCAGGAAATGTGCGACAGACTGTTGAAGGGCTTAATCATTATCGGAAGCGCAATACGGCAAGCGCAAAGCACAAGAACGTAACAAGCCGCAGATCGTTAGGTCCGGCCCGCAGGGATCAGCGACCAATGAAACACTCTCACTTCACACGTTGGCTGGTTTCGTCGTCCGACTTGAAGCGCCGCTGGGGCTCACACGCTCGTCTCCCCGATCAACCCTTTGGCGACGGGGACATGGTTTTCAGTAGTAGCTGTGAGGCGAATCTTACATATGCTTACGAGGACCCGGAGCATTGCAGTCGTTATGTCTCTGCATCATCTAGGACCTGTTTTCGTAGCAGTGCGGGCAACAGAAACATTGTCTCCTTTTCGCGAGCGATATTTACGACCTTGGGTTCCCGCGTGAGCGTTTTACAATTTGAACAAATCCCGCATCCGTGTTCCAGTGCCCCCCAGTCGAAACAATCCAGAGGCACGCGACCCTGGCTCGGCAACATTCCCCTCATATCCCATATCACAATCGCAACCGCAACCGCGAACCTCACATCGAACACTCAAGTGTAACGTAGACGAAATGAACACAATCTCGCTCCTGGTCAATGGCCGAACTGCCGCAGAGATTGCGATGCTTCCGGAGAAGCAGCGATCGAGCATCACCACTCTGACCCGGCAGCCTACGAACACTCCTCAGACGCCGCCTCGGAGACCCGGTCACAATCGCCGTCGGTCCAGTCGAGATTCCCCAGGGTGGTACAACACCGAAGGGGGCATGACGCTCGATGACTTCGCCCATCGGCTCAACACCACGACTAAGCGAATCGAACGATGGCAAGGCGCCTGTGCTCAAAATGTGGTCATGGCACTCATGCGGCCCACTCCAATCGTTCTCTTTCTCTTCAATCCGGTCAGCTTGGTTCTTTGGATGTTGTTTGCTGTTTGGTATCTTTCCGGTCCCATATCAGGTCGAACTGGATGACATCGCCGTGACAAGAAATCTCAACAAACAAATCTCAACACTTTTGTCTCGAATTCCTTCAATGGCGATTTCCGGACTGGCGACTGATAATTTCGCTTGGGTCACGATTCAATATTCTCTGGATCCTTTCCCAATTACAGGTGCGAAGTGGTGACTTCGTCGCATTCGTGGCAGCCGCTGCGATAATCAAACCGCGCCGTGGATGATCGGCATTTCATTGCGTTTCCTGCGGGTTTCACGTTATCCTGGACGCGTGAGCATTCTTAACGAGAAAAGAACATTGCATTTCCTAAGGCGTCCTTTCTTATGGCAGTCGAATAGTCCTTGGTGGGGTCATATTCTTCCCACGTGCTGGCTGGGAAGACGTGCTTGTTTCGCTCATACCATCGTCGATCCACGACCTTTGTCGATCCTGGATCGTCGTTAAATCCTTCGAGCTCAGAGTCATCTACTACGGGAACTGCAGCCGCCTGTTCGGCACGCTGTGCTGCCGTCAACAGTCCAGCTTGCTGTTGTGCGGCCGACAAGGAAGCGGAGCTATCCGGCAAGAGGTGTTTTGGAGTCGCTGATGTGGGCTCTGCGGAGTATGGAAACAAAGGTCCATTGTATCCGATCTTACGATCGACGATGAAGAAGTGGAAGTCGTAATGCTGTAATGATCACGATGAGCATATTTTCGAGTTTGGGGCATGTTGCGCTCATGAGGCGAAGAGTTGAATGCACACGTTTCAAACTTACATGTGGAATGATGACATCGCCTTTGACGACCATCAGGTCATCGACACTGATGCGCGCCCAATCTTTGCGTGTATGCTCGCCTAGTCCGGTCAAACCTGCGCCGACTTTACGTGCGCGCTCTAGGAAAAGCCAGACAAAATCGCCCTTCTTCACCCTGCAAACGCCGCCAGGAATATTCTTCCCACTGTAGAACACAAAGGGAATTAAGAATTCTGTCGCCTTGACTGCTTCTTGAAGCTGCGTATATTCTTTTCTCAGCGCATCCTTCAAATGCGCCTCTCGCAACAGTGCAGATTTGGTCTGCGCTTTTGGTAGGAGCGCAACAGCAGCGTTTGGCTTGAAGGCTCGCTTCACTGGTACAGCAGGAATGGAATCGTCCGACTCTCCTGCCTCGGCTTTCTGCGTCTTTGGTCGAGCTCGCGGAATGCTGGGGGCTGCTACATCGTCATTCTCTTCGTCATCGCCAAACGACAGCCCACCGGCCTTCACGCCCTTCTTCTTCTTCTTAAAAACTGCTTTGGGCCCTGTTCCGCTGTACTTTTGCCATCAGCACCACTTTTCGAGGCATCAGCCGATCTAACATACCCTGCGTGAGGTGTTGATCCACCGCTACTGGTGTCTTGTGCGGCCTCGAAAGCCTCGGCGCGACGTTTGCGAAAGTCTGACAGTTGGACAAGTCCAACGGTATCTGCCTTGAGGCGATCCTCGACGGCATGCGCTTGGGTGGTGAACCGCCCATTACCCACAGGCACATTATCCGGACGATCTGGGTCAGTCATGACTAACATGCATGAACCAAAGTTGTTGGAGGGATGATGTTCTGTGAAATGTTGCGATTAAATGGAGGATCGACAATTATGCTGGCCTCAGGCTTCAAAGTCGTCATAATCCTTGCCCGCTTGTCAAGAATTGTGTCGATCTCATCAGTTGCGTTAGTATTTCATTGTTCTTAGCTACAATATGATTCAATCGAGCCCAAGTTGATTGATCGATATACTTGGTTGGAAATCGGTCAAAATAACAGTAGCTGGTCACAATCGAAGCAAGGGAATATGGTCAAACTCGAAGCAGAATCTGACGACGAGTCATTCAAATCGTTTCATGATGATGAGCCATCGCCGCCTTCCACATCAAAGCAGCCAGCGCCTGAGCATTTGCCTGGCGATAAACCATTAGAGGACAAGCCATCTCGCAAAGAATCTGTCAAGTCTGGATCAAAATCTGGAGGGGAGAAACCTGAGATTGAGCGCTACTCGCCCGAAGAAGAAGCCGCACTGCTCGCGGAATCAAACACTCACAAGACGACCGGCAACAACCTATTTGGAAAGGGCTCCTACGAGAACGCTGTTCAGAACTACGACCGGGCATTATCATCATGTCCGAACTACCTAGACTATGAACTTGCTGTCCTGCGATCCAATGTCGCAGCTTGCCATCTGAAGCTCTCAGAATGGAAGGAAGCTGTAGCCAGCGCAGAGAAGGGTATAGACTGTCTCGAACGGCTTGAGCCTCTTCCACGGACGAAGAAGCCGAGAGCGCAGAGTGGCTCCGCAGCGCACGCAGGCCAACCGCCAGCGACTCCTGATGAAGAGGGCACCGTTGAAGAGGTCGATGACGATCTTGCTGCTCGGATCGAAAACCTTCAAAAGTCCGGTCACACGATAGATGAAGTTCGGCGACTACAGATCAAACTGCTGATGCGGAGGGCAAAGGCACGTACCGAGTTGGGGGGCTGGGCGGCATTGCAGGGTGCGGAGGAAGATTATACGACACTGCTGAACCCGGCAATGGCTGCGGTGCTGACGGCGACGGATAGGAGAACTGCCGCAGACGCGCTCAGGAACTTGGCCCCCCGGTTGAATACGGCACGTGAAGAAGAAATGGCCGAGATGATGGGGAAGTTAAAGGGCCTCGGTAACAGCATTCTGAAGCCTTTTGGCTTGAGCACCGAGAACTTTCAATTTACGAAAGACCCCAGCAGCGGCGGGTACAGTATGAACTTCAATCAGAGTCCAGGCAGGAAATAAGCTTGGGCAGCCAAGATATGCTTCTGCATCATGATGATAGTCCAATCTGTGCGCGCGCATGCGCTTCATTCGACGATTACAATTGAGAAGAATTCATAGGCGTGAGCTTGCACAAAATGGTCCTGACGACGAGAAAATCAACTCTTGAGTGCCTGGAGTCTCCCACGCATCTGCGCGAGCATCTCCTCCGAGTCTAGATCCTCCTCTTCCGCCTCCTGCGAGTCTATCGGGGCAGATGGCCCGGCCGGTAGTTGTGCTCCCGGTGCCGAGACCTTCTCAGTTAAGATCTCGCCCAAAATCTTATCCACTTCGGCCTCGGCCTCCTCCTCCTCATCCTCAAGTTCGTCCTGATTGGGCATGGAATCACTGACCATTTCTTCAATGATGCCCGCTTTGACCAGCTCCTGCGACAGTTCCCGCATGGTACCGGTAAGCTCCGGAAGGCGCACAAGGGTGTTGACATCCTTCATTATTCCCACGCTCGTCCTAATGCTGCCTTCAATTTTTCGCATCGCGAATGCTTCGTTGACCTGCATGCCAACACTCGCCAATGTGGCCTTGCTGGTCGTGAGCCGTTGGGTCTGTTTCCTCATGCGCACCATCTCCTTTGCGAAAATGCGCGTCTCCTGCGCAGCCTGTTTCGCCTGAGAGGGGTTGCGTTGGGCACGTTTTGATGCCTGTATGATTCGAGTCCGAGTTTGGGATTCGAGGGTTTTGAGGTTCATGATGTCACGGTCAAGTTTGCGAGTATTCGCACGCAGGAGCGCGCTACATTTGCGCTTCTACGATGCCGACACCATCAGTATTCTGAGTGATTGGCGCTCAGTGCGAGCACTCAACAAGGACGTACCTGCTCCTCGGGCGTGGGCCCATAGAAGAATCGCCGAACATTGTCCATGTTGGTGCTGATCGGCCGTTGCCGTTATGAGAGCATGACTTGATAGCGCAAGATCGTGTTTACGCCAGATACGACACCGCGATCGCAAGTCGCAGCTCTACAATAGGATGCGCGATTCAAACAATCAGTTCATGACCATGTGATCGGCAGTGAGAGCGATCAGGTTGAGGTCCGGACCTGAACGCGTGCTTGGTCTTGGCGGATGGGATGCGGCAGACGGCCTGATTCTAGCGCGGGGAATTCACGCTTGCACTGATCCGATAACAGCTGCTGGAGTGACGTCGACGTAGTCAATTCCCACGGCTTGCCCAGCTCAAAGTGCCCGGAATTTTGGCTGTTCAAAACGGAGTTTGCTTGTCAATTCACGGAAAAACTCGATATGAATCACTTGAGCAGCCTCACCAGGGTTACATCTCTAGGTATCTAGTGAAGCTGCGAACGTTGAATGAAGTAATCGGTACAAAGCAAAGTCGACACAGGCGCTTGCATCGTACCTAAAAGCTTCCGGAACGAAAAGTCGGGGTCGCCGTTGTTCCAGCAATCGTGATAATTTGTACTACATGTGGGGCAAGACGGCGGCTGCGCAGGTGAAATTGACTCCTTGTTGAAAATTGTCTGTTGCCACGAGTGGCCTGAAGGCGGTTTATAACCGTATCGCATAACAGATCATATCAATCATGGCGACAGCAGTAATCTGGCGTGCGACAATCGGACTCATGGAACTCGTGTTATTAGGTGTGTTCGAGCATTGAAAGTTAACAACAGTGCAGGTGGCACAGACACGAAGCTGCAGCCGGAGGCGGCTTACGCACTGCCACGAGCTTTTGCCTAACTTTCCACCACGTTCGGATACCTTCCACAGTGCCATTCACGACGCCCTCTACCCTGATAATACATATTGAAAACATCATTCACGTTTTCGGTAATTCTTTCTCCTTCAAAGCCTGATTTCGATACACATTCGCAACCATGTCTGTACAACCGACCGACACAACCGACGCAAAAGCGCATGCCAAGACCTTGTTTCCAGAAGGTAAATTGAAAAATCTATACCCATTCGCTTCACAAAAGACTGACGCAAATGGCGAATTACAGTGACTTGGGCGCAGCGCTCGAGCACGACCGAGGCAGAGAAGAACCACGTCTTTCTCTCAATCAATGTACCCGATGTCGACCCAAAGAAGATCAAGCTGGACATTCAGCCGACCAGCTTAGACTTCACCGGTCACAGCGAGTCCAAGAAGGCCGATTACCACGTCAAGCTTGAATTCTACGCCGAGATCGACCCATCAGCATCAAAGGTCAACCACTCGGCGCGAGCTGTGGAGCTTGTCTTACAGAAGAAAGAGCTGAAGGAAGAGTACTGGCCTCGGCTGCTCAAGGACAGCAAGAGAGTGCACTACCTCAAGACAGACTTTGACAAGGTGAGTAGTCTCGCTCGGCCCAGCGGTGGAACTTTGCAATGTTCGTCATACAATTACTAACGGCGAGGTTGTTCAAAGTGGGTGGATGAGGACGAACAGGATACGATTGCCGAGGACGACGACTACATGAGCAAAATGGGTGGCATGCCTGGCGCCGGCATGGGTAGCGATGGCGGTTTCGGTGGCATTGACTTCAGCAAACTTGGCGGTGCTGGTGGTATGGGCGGCATGGGCGGCATGGGCGGCTTCGGCGAGGACGACCTTGGCGAGGAGGAGGAGGAAGAAGATGAGGACGAGGACATGCCTGAGCTTGGTGAGGCCAAAGACGCAGCCGCACCCAAGAAGGAGGGCGGAAAGATTGAGGAGATTGAGTAAATCTGTTCTCAGGCCTAGCTCAGCTCGGTCCCTTGAGTCGCAGATGGCAGACGAAAAACTGGATTTCACGATGTAACGATCAATGCCGCTCCAACTCGAGCAGATATTCACGCGCCACGACTTTTATAGCTTGTGTCTATCAGGCTGGTGCATAGAGGGACCTCCACCGCTCGAAGATATTAAAACAAATGTATTACAAGACACACGACTAGCAAGCAATCCGTGCAGCCATAGGCTTCGACTCAGGCGGAACTCATAGGGTAGAAATCTAGTGTTCCTATGATCCAATTTGTATCTAATACAAACTTGGCGATCGGATATCTTGGAACCTACACATTGATCCACATGCCTTGTCTTTGCCGTCTGACAAACCGTTTTATGTTGAGCCACGTCGGTCGACAGATGGACATGGAATGAGCTCACACGTATTGATGGGTCATCAGAAATTAGCATGCACGTAATGTTGATATCTCGCACCCCATGGGTCACATTGCGTTTGGTGATCGCTCAAAGTATCCGTCACAAGCAACCCATCGTAACATGCAAGTCGACAGCTCGTTGCTAGCACGAAATCAATATTCTTGCTCGGCTACTGCGCAAACATCCTGTTTTGATGAGTTGACTAGTACCTAGGCATCATGCAATTAAGGCCAAAGAACACGGATTCGTGACAATACTGTAAGAACACCTAGGTAGTACTGTGCAAGGTCAACACGCGGCTGTTTCTTCCTTGTGCCGTTTGTCAAGCTAGCCCGAAGTGAGCTTAGCCCCGGATATTACCCGTGCCTCCCCTAGTTCTGGTGGCTCAGCTTTCGCTCGCGTCGCAATTGAAAGAAGTACACGTCGCGCCCGCTTCTCCTTCTGCCTTCTGCCTTCTGCCTTCTTCGATCTCTATCTGACCTTCCGCAACCATCAGCGGCCTCATCATCGCCCTCGCCATCAACAATCATCAATCGTGAGCTTTACATCATCTCAGATCAGCGCTCACATCTTGCTTAACGTTGCAAGGTTCTCTCAAAATCTTTCTTCTGCCATCCTGACCACACATCGGTCATTCAATACTTGCCTTATCACGCGACTTCACACGCGACAACACTGACGCATCTCCTTTGCTTCTTGCTCCCAATCGTTCAGTCGACGCAGCATCGCCGCGCAACAGCAAACGATTTTCCGCCCTCCGTCTAGCACGCATCTCTTCCACGACTCATCAGCTCTCTGCTGTCACTTTGTCTCTTTTGAAACTTCGTCCAAACTTTTGCTAGCATCTGGACTTTCCCACCAACACAACTACAACAACCTCTCCGAACTACCACTCAACACCACAAAACCAGTCGCCATGGCCGCCGTAGGAAACCTCGACCGCACTCTGGAATCCATTGCCAAGGACCGCAAGCCAGCTCGGAACAACAAGCCACGACGTGCAGTCCCTGCGCGCACCGCGAAGGCCACAGTCGCTATCGGCAAAGGCCCCTCTAACGGTATTCAAAAAGCCAAGGCCGGTAAGCCGACGAAGGTCGTAGCTGCACCAGCCAAGCGTGGTGGTGAGAGCAAGATTCAGGTATCAGGCCTGCCCGAAGATGTCAGCGATGCGATGCTCAAGGTATGTTGAGACCGGATCGATCCCGGATACACGCCTCCATGGCGATCATTTTCGACTCTACAATTTGCGCGCCACGCGATCGAAGGATTCTTCAGGCTTTTGCCTCTCGAATGGACATGCAATGTCCCGTCTGTTCGCCTAGCACATGCAGCTCCCTCGAGTGCATACAATGCTATAATGGCTCAGACCAGTTCAATCTCCGCCACGTGCATAAATCCTTATTGCCTGTTCACATGCCTGGCAAGCTTGTGACAGAATCAAAGGTGGCCGGCGTGAAAGCAGTTCTGTTACAGTCCGGAAAGCAAGCAGTAAAGCGGCGAGCATTGGGTGAGGCTCAGTCACAGTATGGTGACCATTGCAAGTACGGTCCATCGTTCGGTCATGCAACGACCGCAGAAGTCTTTGCAGAATGTGGTTGTGCTCTGCAAATAATCGTCGGCGAACTTGACAAACCATGATCTTGGGGCGTCCATTGTCGTTGAGAACGTCGGTCACCCGATGTTCTTGAGAAAATTCCACCGCTTGCTGCGGAACTGCTTGCTTTCTGAATTGCTCCTCTGCCGAATCTGATCCGGACTCATCGATGAAGCTCGACTGCTGGGGCTTTTTGGCGCGCATTGTGGACGCGTATGGCATTGCCGCCGCATGCCGTCAGATCACAAACATTCAGCAGTAAACTAATGCTCTGGTTTCAGGATTATTTCGGCACAGCTGTGGGACCTGTGAAGTCCGTCCTTGTCAACTACGGACCCAATGGACGTAGCCGCGGCTCAGCCACAATCATTTTCTCTAACCCCAGCTCGGCGGCGCGAGCCCTGGAGTTGGACGGCGTTCGCGTCGACAACCGCACATTGAGGGTATGCAATCACGCTACCGTTCATCACATGGGTGAGACTAACTGTTCTCGTAGGTCGAGGTTTTGACAAGCTCTGCCGACCTCCTCACACAAGTTCCCGTCAAGACTCTATCGGATCGCATCTCGTAAGTACAAGCAAAGCCATCTGAACGAAGCGTACGAATGATCTGACATGTACATTAAAGCAAACCGAAGGGTGCTGCCGTCAAGGAGAAGACCAAGCCTGCAGCCGCAGCCGGCAAGCCAGGCGCTGCCAAGGGCAAGGTCGCTGGCAAGACCGAAGGCAAGGGAGGCAAGAAGTCCGGTCGTGCCGGGCGTCCAAAGGCCAAGACCGTTGATGAGCTCGACGCTGAAATGGCCGATTACTTCGGCGGTCCAACCAATGGTGCTGCCAGCGCCGCTGCACAGCCGGCCGCTGCTCCTGCCGCTGCCGCAGACACTGCCATGGTCGATGAGGTTCTCTAAACGCCAGGAGGAGATTTGGATTGAAATGGCTGGCTGGGCAGAAGAATGGCTCAAGGGCGAAGGGAGTGGTAGCAACCGGCGTTGAATGGCTTGTGTTACCTCGAGATTGTATTGATTATGTCACTTCAAATTGTATTGATTACGGACCATGGCACGGATACTGCATTGATTCCGGTTGGTGACATTCCCTCGTTGTTGTTTACTGTGAGGATCACGTCCAGGATTGCAAGACACGTGAGAGTAAGCGTTCACGCATACTGGCGATGCACCGAGCTAGCAATCCCGCACGCTTTTGGGTCATTCGCATCCGATAAGCTAGCTACCTCTGCAGTCTTCTTGAACCCATCGCCGATGGAGCGTGTAGAAGTCTCGGCCCCAGTCGAGCGACTGGTCATTCTCTAGGAGGGAAAGGATTTGATCGCCGGAGAAATGGAAGATTGGCCACTTGCAAGCTCACGTCCAACATGCAAGCGTGAAGGCTCTACAAGGAGGTACCGAATACCGTATAGAATACAGTAGAAAGACATTGGCGCCTATTCCAATTGTGTAGTGTTAGGTACCCTTGGAACCCCAATTCTCTAGGGCTGCCTTGTCCGAGAAGCAAGGCGCGCGCGGCGAAAGATCGGCTGAAATCGACATCATGCCGCCTGGTTCGAATGCCCCGCATTTTTATGTAGAAGCGCGTCATTCTTGGGCAACGTCATTGTTTTCTCTCCGTGGACCGCGATCAACAACATCATTCTCGAGCACCCGGGTTTCTATGTTCTGAGAGCAACGACGAGTAGGACGAGGCGGCAAGATCCTACCAATCGTGAGCGTAAGATGAATCGTCTCAACCCTTTCGATATCCGCAGAGAATCAGAAGAGGAGTGACCCGGACTGTGGTGCATTGCGCTTCCGTTGCCCCACATGACGACTCGTCACTGTAAAGTCAAAATCGGCAATCGCGACTGCCCAAGTTTTCATATGGCCAGGTGAATTGCTGCTGTCTGTACACTGTAAATTTCCCTTCGTCCATTTTAACATCACATTGGCCTCCCTCCCCGCACCGGACGTATTGCGGCTGGCCATTGGTAAGCTCCCAACCACTACTTCACTTCAGGTGGTCAATACACCACGCTTGAGGCGCTCGGGGGAACCACTGGAGTAGTAGGTAGCTTGTTCGTGTGACTCGCGGACTGGGTCCACTTCCTCCGTCCATTGGACTTGCTTCCTCTGGTTTCGACGGGGCGAGAGGATGCTGGACGAAGGCCTCTCTAACGATTCATTCTCCATCGTCGGGAGCGAATTTTACCTGCACAAAAGCGGGAGAGTGGTTCATCGCATGAGAGTGTATACACAGAAGTGAATAGTGACGAACCCTGCGTGCGTATGCGCTACTATTACCACATGCGTGTAGAGTGTAGGTGGCGAATGCGAACCGTCCAATGCCTGTTGGCGACACCCCATTTTTCCCTGCTCCTTATTGTCCTACTGCACAGTCGCACAAAGCTCTACTATCCGCAAAGCTCCAGGTGAATTCCAAGGTTGCCCAGGTGGTATCGAGACGCCTCGCCATCACGGTGCGCTCATGCTCACATACATATAGGTTTCAAACTATCTTCCACATCTCCGTTCCCTCCGCTACCACATTCTCTTTTCCATCTCTCTTTGGCTTGCTCTTTGTTTATTACAGCAAGCTACTATAATTCTCCAGGGCTGTTAGGATTGTCTTACCCATCACGTCTTGTCATCTGAAAAGTCACAAACACCATGTCGGACCTTTCAATCCAACTCGAGACCCCGCACTCGGGCAAATACACCCAGCCTACCGGCCTGTACGTTCTCAACTTCAATCTGTGCGATTCCGTGGTGCCATCGCTTATAATCCTGCAGGTTCATCGACAACGAGTTCGTCAAGGGTGTCGAAGGCAAGACCTTCGAGGTCATCAACCCATCCACCGAAGAGGTCATCTGCTCCGTCCACGAGGCCGGTGAGAAAGACGTGGACATCGCCGTCGCCGCCGCGCGAAAGGCATTCGAGGGACCATGGCGCAAGGAGACCCCGGAGAAGCGAGGCAAGCTGCTCAACAAGCTGGCCGCTCTCTTCGAGCAAAACATCGATCTCCTCGCTTCGGTTGAGTCATTAGATAACGGCAAGGCCGTCACAATGGCCAAGGGTGATGTTGGCGCTGCTGCGGCCTGTCTCCGATACTACGGTGGCTGGGCGGACAAGATCGAGGGCCGAGTCGTCGACACCTCACACGACACCTTCAACTACGTCAAGAAGGAGCCCATTGGTGTCTGTGGACAGATCATTCCATGGAATTTTCCAATCCTCATGTGGTCGTACGTTGGGCGATGTTTCGCGGCGCAAATTGAGTATAGGACGCTAACAATTCATGCGTAGATGGAAGATCGGACCAGCTATTGCCGCTGGTAACACTGTTGTCATGAAGACCGCGGAGCAGACGCCCCTTAGCGCTCTCGTGGCGGCTACCTTGATCAAGGAGGCTGGCTTCCCTCCTGGTGTCATCAACATCATATCGGGCTTCGGAAAGATTGCGGGAGCAGCCATTGCTTCGCACATGGACGTTGACAAGGTCGCTTTTACTGGATCCACCGTCGTCGGTCGCACCATTCTCAAGGCGGCTGCAAGCTCGAACTTGAAGAAGGTTACCCTTGAACTGGGCGGCAAGAGCCCGAACATCGTGTTCGAGGACGCTGACCTCGACAATGCCATCTCATGGGTCAACTTCGGTATCTTCTTCAATCACGGCCAGTGCTGCTGTGCTGGTTCGCGTATTTACGTCCAAGACACTATCTATGACAAGTTCTTGGAGAAGTTCAAGGCGCGTGCTGCAGCGAACGTCGTTGGTGACCCATTCGCCAAGGACACCTTCCAGGGCCCGCAAGTGTCACAGGTCCAGTTCGACCGTATCATGGAGTAAGTGCTACATGCCTGTAATTTTTCCCGCTTGTAACGGTGCTAACAATCATTCTCACTACAGGTACATCAAGCAGGGTAAGGAGGGCGGTGCCACCATCGAGACCGGAGGCAAGCGCAAAGGCGACAAGGGTTACTTCATTGAGCCTACCATCTTCTCCAACGTGACCGAGGACATGAAGATCGTGCAAGAGGAGATCTTCGGCCCTGTCGTCACCATCAGCAAGTTCTCCACCAAGGAGGAGGTCATCAAGGCTGGAAACGGCACCACCTACGGTTTGGCCGCCGCCATCCACACCAAGAACCTCAACACTGCCATCGAGGTCTCGAACGCACTCAAGGCCGGTACCGTCTGGGTCAACACCTACAATACCATCCACCACCAGCTGCCTTTCGGAGGTTACAAGGAGAGCGGAATCGGTCGCGAGTTGGGTGAGGATGCATTGGCCAACTACACTCAGACCAAGACCGTCAGCATTCGTCTCGGCGATGCTCTGTTCGGTTAAGCCGGTTGCTTGGGCCTAGGTGAAGGAAACGGAAAGGCGACATGAAATCATGAGAAAAGGCGACAGACTGTGTAACGAATCTCGTATGTACTGTATGAACATCTCAAAATGACATCGGTGAATCCCTACGTCTCGTATTTCGCCAACAAATGAATCCATGCATAGTGAATCCATGCGAAGCCAGGATCTCGTGGACATTGGCGATTTCGATCCCAATGCAGTTTTGTATCATAAGACTTCGCTCTAATCACATTCCGACAAACTGATGGTCAAGCGACTGAAGTCGATTGAACAGCCTACGTGACACGTCAATCACGAAGGAGCATCGTCGAAAAACGACAAGCCCAACGACAACCCTAACACACGACCCTAAGACGCTCTAAATGACCAGACTCTCCAGGTTTCATACGTCCCAAGTCATCAAGCACCGGAGCACTTTGCTTGGATGAACAAGCGATGGAGAGTATCGTCCACATGATTGTAGACGTCCGCCGCCCCACTGCAGCATTTACGAGTCGAACAATGTTATGCAGCGCATGTCTCAAAAATGTACAGTATACACAGCTTGCACGTCGACCGGTTTTCTCCGCATTCATCACCCGTTACAGACCGCGAGCTTCATATGCATGCTTTCGATATCGTCACATGGACGCCCCGTTTGATTCGGAGGGACGATGACAGCCGCGGCATGGCGTATACATGCACATGCAATGTCACCGTGTTGTAGATAGGGATGTACAGTTGTTGCCTCCCTTCGCCTGAGCAGTGTCCTTCTCACTCCCAAATACTTCATGTGACGGCGAGTGAGGGCTTTTCGACAGAAATCTCAAGCATGCATGGCTTCTTCCACTTCTGAAACAGACCTTTTGTAAAATAGTGTGCGCTAGAACCCGCGAGGGCCGAATGTGCATGGCCAGTATTTACGAGGCTCCATGTCCCGACACTCAGGTGCGTGATAGGGGTTTGCTTTGCCCAGTTTTCCAAGAGGGAGATAAACGAACCCAACAGATTGGAACTGTCGACGGCTTTGCTACCTCGTAGTTTTGCTCACCGGTGATGCCCGTATCGTGGCTTTCTCTCGTTTCGGCTCCGCAGTTCCACATTTCCCCGTTGCGTTGACCACTCCTCGGCAGGGCGATCGTCAAATCCTGCTGCGTTGATCTTATGAAGCACTTCGAAGTCATGTCTGGAACAAAGGTACAGCAAGACCGCTATCTCGGACGTTACCTCTTCATGCACGTTGGGGATCGATTGGCTCTCATAGGTTGTTTTCGTATTGGATGGGCGGGCGTTGTTGATGATGTGCGGTCTCAGATGTATGGACGTGCCTCTGCTGGAACATGTTTATCACATAGTATGTTTCGGCTGACGGGAAGCGGAGACAAAGATACCACGATACATGTGGAATTACAGGTTGCATCTAAGTCAAGATCGTCGACAATATAATTGTTTGGGTCGCCCGGTGAGAGAACCAGATGCGTCTCGAGAGTCTCGGGTGGAAACGGAAAATTCATGTGGGAAGGGCTGTATTGCTTATGCGAGAAGTATCTCTGTACCATATTTCTACAGGCAAATGGGTTGCGACAGATGACATTTGAGCGATATACAATCGTCTTGTACACAGCCTATGACTGAAAGTCTGACCCGAATACCTCGGCGCAGGCAGGCATGAATCCTGCGGACGACAACAAAAAAGACGGCTCGCAGGGTCGGATGGTCATCATCTAACGAGGCCAGCGCTTGACTGCCGCCCGATCGGAGCAGAGGAAGGATTCACGGCAGATGAAAGTGTCCGTGTTGATGCCCTTTCTCCCTGCGTTTCGGCCTCGGATTTCGCTGCGACTTGTGGCGTCTGCACAGGGCATTTGTTGTTCCTTGTTTCTTCACCAAAGCGCAGCTTTGATGAGAAGGAAAAACAATCATGTGGTCGATGCGCCGGAGCTTTCTCCACATGATGACGCCCTGCGCCATTTTCCAAACTACGAGGAATGGTGACGGACAACTGATATGCGCATGTGTCTCAGGTGACAGTCTCGTCAAGAGTAATCGTTCTGATTGTAATATCCGAGACAACCTCAATCGTCGACGTTGGAGACGGTGGGCTGGGCCTGGGCCAGGCTGATCAATTTAGGTTCTGACGAAGAATCCCGAGGCTCTCGATTGGCACAGTCTAGTCTCCGTTGGCTTTCGGCACATGTTCCGCGCCCGTTCACGCCGCAGCCCCGAAACCGAGCATTATCATCAGAGATTTGGTGGTCCCGGGCCACTTTGGGCGTAGAGGTCCTCCAGAAGGGCAATCAAGCGGTGTCGCCCGCAAGGTCACTGGGAAGCCTGGGTGTTTGATATTGATGACAATGTATAAAGTAATAGTGTCAAAAGTAGTGCGTCCCGGGGAAAAGGGTCGGCTCTTTGACGGGCTGGGTTGGGCAACCACCACTCCATCCGACAGCCCCGGAACAACACATTCCATGCACTAACCCACATCTGACGAGCCAACAACAAGATTACATGGTTGATGAGGACGATCAGGGGCATCGATGGCTTGTAGTCCATCGTCATCGTCATCATCGTTGTTGTTTTTGTTGTTGTTGTTGTTCTTCTTCTCATCGTCATCATCGCCTGGTGGCATTGAAGCCTGCGGTGAATACCAAACCAGCGTTTTGCTCCAGCGCTTCATTTCCCTGCCATCCCATGAACATACAGTAGAGTGCCGCTGAATCGTTCCCTCCCGCACCGACCGGACGATCGTTTCCGAACGTGCGTGAAGATCACAACCTCTCCTGCTTTCATCCACCACGCGTGCCGCTGGTCGCATTTCCGGTCGAGCATGACCTACTGTAGGTACCCAGGGCAGAGACATCAGACGCAGAAAGTCACGCCTCTCGATGTATGGGCAGCATGCCGGCCCTACGGTGCTTGCTGTGGGTCGACATTAGCACCATAGTGACACCGCATGCCGGACTATGTCGATACGTATACATGGATGACAGGTATATTCACGAAAGATAAGGAGATAGCGACTGGGAATGTCTTTACCCTGCAGGGCCCTATCGCCTCGCATGCGCTTATCCAGATTCCGGACGAGAGAGAGAGCGACTCATGGATCTGCTGCAGACCGAGACTGTCGGTGTGTTAGACTGAGTTCAATATGCAGTGGACGTGTCTCGCATCGAGATGTCGAGACCACCATTGTATCATGACCGTCGTCAGCATCGTGATTTCTATGACATGTGGGAAATCATCATAGAAAGGATTTCCAGAACAGTCGGGTTCCGGGGAAGAGCAAGCATTAGACTTCCCAGGTTGTCATTAGTTGCAGCGGGCAGGGAAAGTCAGCGGCGATCGATGGAGAGGAAATGCTGACGTCGCATTGTTCAAGCGGTATGGCCATCAAATCGATTGGGCGGATCGGGCCCGTGCGCCGATAGCGGACGAATTGCAACCTCTGCAGCGTCACACGTTTCGAATGTCTGTTCTCTGCGTCCTTCCACTTCACCTTTGCGTCCAGTCAACTTCCTTGCGATCGCAACGTGGGCCTCCTCTCTCTGTGTATCTTCTCTCCTCCCGGGTCTGGAAAAAGGGCAATTGGAGCCCTGCGCATCTCCCCGAGAAACCACCACCACCGCCATCACCACCATCATCTGGGCAGACTGGGCCCGTCTACCACACACGTTCATCGCCTCTCGTCCTCTACCGGTGCACCGTCCGCCAAGGATTTGTTGGCGCATCGGTATCATTGTCCTTCCTGTGCGTTTGCGGCACTGGTGTGTGTGTGTGCCACTCTACGGTACAGATTGTACAGTGCTGCACGTACGTCGTGTGGTGTATACGTGCGTGAGAGTGTGTCTCGCGCATCGGCAGGAAGCAGCACCGGCAGCAGCAGCAGCGACGGCCAGCAAGCAGTGACCAACAGTGCGCTGCGCTCCACGATCCCCAATTCTCTCGATCCGCAACGCCAATCTTCCCGCCCCGTGGGCCCTTCAGTTCCGTGCCTCACCTATCGCCCGATTGCCAGCAGGATCCGGCTCGCCCACCCACAGCAGATTCAGGGCAGTCTCCTGGAATTGGTGTCACATCACTCACTGTATCCCAGTTAGCCTAAGCCTTGCGAATGCACTGTCCGCTTCCCGCGCAGTCTTCCCATTGGCCTCTAGAGATCCGATGTCATCCTCATGTCGCCGGCTTTCTCTGGAGCGCAAGACCGCTCGTCTTCGAGCGTACCCACGGCCAAAGGGAACGAGGATCCCTCCCACGATGTCAGCAGCGTCCTCACTCCGACAACTTCGAGCCCTGAGGCGGTGGACACTCCCGCGGTAGATCCAATCACCCATGATCCATACAAGCTTTCGACCGTTCACAGTACACCTCCCTCGCCTTCTGACGATCGCCTTGTACGAGCTACCAAAGTCGGTGGTCTTTCACATAACCTTCGTCCCTCCCAAGAGCAACAGAAACAGCAGCAGGAGCATCGCCATCGCCATCCGCAGCCTCGACGAACTTCACATACATCTACATCGCAGGATGATTCCCGGCCTCCACTGTCCGAACGGGACAGCATATTTGCAACCCATTACACCATTTCCACCCCATCTCCCATAACGTCACCGCCGGCAACTCCAGAGTATCGCGCGCCGGGTGTGCGCTCACGGAAACCAACCCGCTGGCGATCAGAATATCCGGTTCGGGACCAGGACACCATGGCGATGTCTTCCACTACTTCAATGTTATCACATGTTCATGCTATAGATTTCGCCGCCCTTCGCCAAAAGGACCTGCCGGAATATTCACAGGCGCACAGCCCGCTGCAAACACCTCGACCGAGACCTCACCGATCCAATATTCGCTCGCAGCACCACCGACGATCACTCTACGATATCCACGATCTGAAAAACATCACACCCTTGCCTGAAAACGCCATTCAGCCGGCTTCAGCACTCCCTCAAGAGGAGGAGTTCATACCATCCACACCGTCTACGCCCCTTCCTCTCCCAAGAACTATCGACGACAGCCAAGATCTGGAGCGAAGCACAGAGAGGCAGATATACAGGTCATGGAGACAGGGTCAGGCGAAAATGAATGGCTTGTCAATAGCGCAATCACAGCGGCCACCGGCCCAGGCCAAGGTCGGAATGGACAAAATAATCGACGCCCAGCTACCGCTAGAACCTGTATCAGCCAATGTTCGTAGCCGTAAGGCTAGTCATGCCATCGGTCTCTTCCGAGAGAATGATGCAGCCCAAAGACGGCAGAATGAGAAGAGGAGGGTCGAACCTAGCAAAGAATACCGCGCGGAACACGTCTCGCAGCAATCTCAACTGACCAAGGAGCTCGCAGCACAGGCATTGGAAGCCTCCGAGCCACGTCGTCAGGCTACCGATCCTGGAACGACAGAAGATGGAAACAATGTGACCGTGTCTAAAGATTCCATGGCGCAGAGCCTTTCTCTCGAACTTCTAGAAAAGGAGATTAGCAACCATCAGGATCTCAAGCCAAGCAATGTCCGCAAGACATCGTATCTGGTTGAGCCGAGCGTATCTCACGAGCCAAAGCAATCCGGCTCTGACAGTGCACAGCGTCCTTGCAAGTCGGATGACGATGATTCAGATCGAGAGCACATTCTGTCCGCGACGTATTTCCCTCATACCGGTGTCATTCTTGGCGAGTCACCCACCAGCGAAGAAACACTGGGACGCAAACCTGCATCAGTTGATCTCGAACACTCTCAGAATCGGCTTCAAGCCGACGACGTACAAGTCGCACTGCAATCTGACGGTTCGCGTAATTACCTTCATGGAGATTTCCCTCGTCCAGCTTCTGAAGACAAATCGTCGATTTCCAAGGTGGCAAGTGAACCCTCAGACCTAGCATACGAATCCGAATACGAGACAGAGTATGGCTACGAGTCCTTGGCATCTGAAGACGAAGATAACGAAACGGACACCACACCCACAGCCACTCCCGTCATACACGCTCAAACGAAAGGGGATGGTTCACGATCTGCGCCAGCCCCTATTGGCGCTGTGGAGTTGAAGCCTTACAAGCATCAAGTCGGTGGCCACACTGCTCTGTACAGATTCTCACGCAGGGCTGTATGCAAGCAGCTGAACAGCAAAGAGAATATGTTTTATGAGACAGTAGAAAGACACCACCGTGATCTACTCGGATTCATGCCACGATACATCGGTGTCCTAAACGTGACGTATCGCAAGGACCAAAAGCGCCGGAAGCAACTCGCATCATCCGATGGAGCCAACGCCACGGAGGAGACGAATCAAAACGGCGCAGCAGCAGCTAACGACAAGTCTAATCATGGTACACCTGCCGTACAAGCAGATCAGCCGCGCGTGATCAGCCACTCACTCCAAGCGCCCGCTTTAGCCCCCCAAGTCATCTTTGAGAACAATCGGCATCTCATCCCCGACGACCTTTTCCGCATTCCGCCTCGCTCCATGACACCCGATCCCCACCGAGTGAGACAATCACCACCGAAGCGCGAGAACTACAGCGACGACGAAACGTCTAGCGGTCATCCCGATCGCCCTGCACTAAAGCCTACATCGAGCTGGGGGTTTACCTCTGTCAACCGCAGGCTCCGCGACCACGTTCTTCGCGAGGTGTTTGCACCGCCCGTCATCCATCGTCATGATCGCCGCGAACGAGCATATCACGCACGAACGTTGCGTCCGACGCCAAAGTCGATCCCGCATCCTCTAACACGCAGAGATACTTCGACCTCATTGAATGGTTGTCCTGACCTGGACGAGCCTCCGAGACTGGAACTCGATGCAAGGCGGCAGGCATTCCATAACCAGCGGGAGAGGCGCAGACTCGACGATGCTGATCGTTCCGTCACCGACTTGGATCAACTCCTTCAGGAGCGTTTGGCATTCGAGGCTCAGAATGGTCTTAGCAAGAGTGCTGAGGCATCGGAAGTTGACCCAGCACCCAACGGAACGGAACGACACCGTCGACGGCGTCATTCAGGTGGAGGTCTCCGAAGAGAGATTCACGACATCGATGGCGCTCGAGGTGCTCTCGAGTTTCATGAGGATGAGGCATATACTGCTGATGCTGAGGACGACGTCTTCGCAATGGACGACGTGATGAAGAATGCCACGGACTCGAAGCATGATTCCAAGTTGCTCTCTGCGGACGCCGTTCCGCCACCAGCAAGTGCCGCAAGTGCTACAGATGCCACCGAAAGTCCTTCCGACCTCAGCTTGGGCCAAACCTTTGGGGAGTTCGTGCCCCGAAACCCGGAGATCTCACTTGTGCGACAAGATGAGCGTGTGGAGCACTTCCTGCTGCTAGAAGATCTTACCGCTGGCATGCAACGTCCATGCGTGCTTGACCTCAAAATGGGCACGCGGCAATACGGCGTTGAAGCAGACGAAAAGAAACAGGCTTCGCAACGTACCAAATGTCGGACCACGACTTCGCACAAGCTCGGCGTGCGAGTTTGTGGTATGCAAGTGTACAATGTCAAGACTCAATCTTACACCTTCGAGGACAAGTATTTCGGCCGGGATCTCAAAGCCGGACAAGAGTTCAAAGATGCGCTGAAGCGCTTCTTCTTTGATGGTATCGGTCATGCGCAAGCCCTGAAACACATTGCATCGGTTTTGGAAAAGATCAAAACCTTGTACAGCATCATTCAGGAGTTGCCAGGCTACCGGCTCTACGCTAGCAGTCTCCTGCTGATCTACGACCGTGGCGATGCCGACGAAAACGGCAAGTTGCGCAGTAGCCCCAATGGCGAGCACAAGCAGTCCTTGCCGTATCCCGACATCAAGCTGAAGATTGTTGACTTCGCCAACTGCGTCACCGCCGAGGACGCCGAGGTCGTCAAAGCCAAAAAATGTCCGCCGCGCCATATGGATGCCGTCGACAGTGGCTATCTTCGCGGTCTTCGATCACTCCATCTGTATTTTCGCGGCATCCGTCAGGAGCTCGTCGCCGCCCAACGACACGTCGAGCGTGGCGAGGGAGAGGGCATGGCTATGAGCTCGAGGAGTGTGTTCTCCGACACTGGCGATATGGAGCCTCTTGACGGATCACACCTCGATCCGGGAGAAATCAGTCTGTGAGACTACACCCGTCTCCTCACCGTTTCCCGGATTACCCTTCGAGCATAACGGAAACGACGAAACAACACAATCGCTTCTTTTGAGGAATGCCCCATGGCGGATCTCCTCCGGGATTGAGGTTCATACGAACATCTCCCGTCACGTCTTTAACGCAGCACCAATTTTTCTTTTTGGAATACTCTATCATTGTCTGGGTCGGCTCTTTCGCTCACGTTCGTCTCCCCCACTCACGGGAAAGTCGCAAATAGATACAACGTGTCTCGCATGACACATGGCGCAACATGGGATTGATGATTTTGATTTCTCTTTTCTGGGCAACGAGGATATTTGTCTATCTTGGTGGCTCTCATACTGTCATGCTGTCAAGATACCCTCCCTCATTGACCTTAATCGTCGGCTTCTTCCTTTTTCTTGCTGCGGGATTTTAGCATGGCGCTGGCGGTGGGCAAAACTCGAACGTTTGATCCCCACTGATTGTCTGTCTGTTTATCTTCGGTCTTGGTTTCTATTGCGTGGTCATTCGGCCTCTCTCTCTTCGTGTCCACTTTCGATCGGCGTATGTTCTATTCTCACACACACATATATCCAATGTACCAATCTTTCGCCCTTTTCGATCGTGAAATATGACCTTGGAATGAACCGATGCATTTCCTCCGCGTTGACCTGCTTCTCGGATGCGTGTCGGAGCACAAAGGCTCTCAAGATATTTTTTCTCTCGTTTTCAAGATTGCACCTGCTCTCCATGCTCAATTAACAAAGAGTCTCGATGACTCTTCTTGCGTCCTATCCTCGACTCGTGTTGACTCTTCAGTAGACGAAGCGAATCTCACCCATGTCTGTGAGTGATCTCTGACCCGGAGAATCCACAATGCATCATCGCGACCGAGATCGAAACAGACAAGAGACAGAGCGGCCTTTCGACCCCACTACACTCTGCATCCGGCATCGATAGCAACACGTCCAGTCCACGTGAGTCCGCTGCTTAATTCGGAATGCATCTCATGGAGGATTACCTCACGACGAAGAGGGACGGTCAGAGGTAAGGAAGGCACCAGCCACAATCCTTCCCGGAGACCGACGCGGCGTAGGCGGCGGGGGAGCCGGGGACCACCCACGTGTGCCTAATCAGTCGAAGGCCATCGTTTTATGATTTTTGTCTCGAGACGAAGGAAGCATGACAGCGGGAGGATGCGATGAATTTCGCTCTACATTCCATGGTGGCCATGCTTAACCTTCAATCAGTCTCGTCCCCAACACAGGCCTGTCGTCGGTATATTGATGCGGAGGGCCGGGGTTTTGCTGGCAATGCCATTCACCCGCTGCTTCGGGTGGGGCTGCTGCGTTGTAGATCGAGATAGGTCTGAGGAATGTTACACGTGATGCGGTCGGACTTTACCATCACGTGACCATCCACCTCGCTCGTGCGCGGAGGACTCCACTTAGGGCAGGAGAGGGTGCAGTGTAGTCTCCCGTGGCGATCTTCCGGCCTCTCTCTGGGCATGACGCAGTCAGCTTGGCTTACGTATAGTATACTTCATCTTTGATCGCCAGAGGTGCATCATCACGTTGTCCGGCTGTGAGCGGGCACGCTAGGCTGGTTCGGGGTCTTGTCCCATCCGTTATTTGCCTTCCCTTCTTCAGAAGCTTCCAACGCGCACACCAGAGCTAGCGGCCGTCGGTCCGATGGGCTGATGTCGGCGCTTTGTTCCTGCTCCAGGCCAGTCCATACTGCCCGGACTCCTCTTCACTGATCTTTGCACGTTCGCCTGCATGTGGCGATCGATGGCGAGGATGGAATGATTCGTCCGAGGCCTGATGAGTCACAAACGCTTCCGCGCTCACATCCCCATGCGCGTCGTCATCGCCACGGGGCTGTGGCACAGCAAATGATCTCGATCAATTAGGAGTTGTTCATGAAGTGATCACACTCGGCTAATCCGAGTGGATGTGACGTGTGCCGCGAAAGCCAGTGGATACGGGCAGCGCTTACTCGCTGATGATGCGAGACGAATCCATCCGTATGTGGATGCTGCAGTCGACGTCGCACCCTCCTTTCCTGCAGGTGGCTATTCTAGGAAAAACAAACGAAACGCCCTTTGCTGCTGCTTTCAAGGTCTCCACTTAGCTGCATGTGCTGTGTCGTGAGTGGAGAGCTCTAAAGTCGATTTGGCGCCGGGAATCAGCTGGATGCAGCAGCGAGGTCGGACGAAGCAGGTCGCTATGGAACCATAATCGCAGGTGGTCTTTCAAGTAGTGTACTCCTCTTGTACAGACGCACGCATCACGACGAGAGCTGATCTGCTTTGCGTATATCCGGCCGTGCCGAGCAAAGTACTGTATCCCGATGGCACATTGCAACCACCGCGTCATCATTCGCTGTTGCGCAAAAGACGCGGCGCAGCCAATACGGCAACGAGGCTGCTATGTCGGAGACTTAATTCGCCGGTTAGCGAGCTTGACGGCAATCACCATGTGCTCATTAGTATCGCTCGATCACGAGAAGGATGTTGGGACAGGCCAACGAGGTGGCGTCTGACGCACAACACATGCATGAGCGGCCTAGTAGGCGACCCATCACAGCACATGGCAAGGCGTGCTCTAGAGTGTGGGCAGTCAGCTGTTGGGACTTCATTGCTAATCGTGATAATGACGATGACGGTGCCGCGCCTGGTACTGCCATCGCAGAGCTGACCCGCAGAGTCACAGCGGTACTCTAGTACATTCGTGAGATGTGTGATGAGAGCAGCATGTATCCAAGTCTTCAGGGCGCGTAGGTGCGGAGAGGGATAGACGGCCAGAGAGATGGTGTGTTGGTGAAGGATGAGGCGCCGCCTCTGAAGAACTTCTTCGGCCGAGATCTGCTGTACACAGTACATCAGAGGAGGAGGCGCACACGGCACATGCTTTCTTCTTCGCATACCACCAGTACATGCAGAGTACTTGCTACCTCCCTGCCTGAAATGCACCACCATCTCCGAGCGTCGCGAACTAGGACGACAATTGGCTCTCGTCGTCGTCCTCTCTACTAACGAGGAACATTTAATCAATTCTGCAGAGAAGAGGGATCCACGAGAGGTTTGCGCCATGCCATCTTGGCAGTCATCATCGGACGTGCGGCCCGATACTGGCGAATTTGATTGATGAGCGTGCCTGGCGTAATTGACGAGATGTCGTCGACGCCCCTATCACATTCGCTCGTTGGGAGAAAAAGCCAGAGCTTCCTCGGCGTCCTATTCGTGGGAGTAATTGCAGCTCTCTGACCACCCACGTTGTGACAACAACTGAGACAGCATATTGAAGGATCGTCAGCGTGCGCGAGGTAAGTACCGTGTCTCGCTAACCCGTTTCCCCATCCCGTGGGAAATGTACATGTCCTGTACCTTTTGTGTGAGAGAAAGGAGGCGTATGTCATCAGTGTGGGAAGCAAATGTTGTTGTCAACCCGTTCGTCTGTTTTGCTCACTGGTGGTTGCCTTGATTTCGCGAATTGCGCCCTCCGATGATCTTGTATGACCATGAGTCAGAACAAGAACAACTGCCGTGAGGTCGCGATCACGCATATATGGGTTCTACAGAACATGTTCGCATACAGGAAATAACGGCTTCCCATCAAACATGCACGATGAGAGCAGACCGGTGAGCGAGCGGATCGGCCAACGCGGGTCGCAGATCAACATACGCCTCCAGCGCACTTGATGTGGTGGAACGTAGCTCGCGTAATCACCAAGTCGTGATAATCCTCCTGCCTTAGTTGAATGTCCGACCAGGAGGGATTCTCGGAAAACACGAAAAGAGGCATTCGGGTTCTCTCCCTTTGATCCTCTGACATTCGGTCAAATCATCATTTATTTTACATGCGGTATGCGCGCGTGGGGGTCTCGTTCTGAGAGCCGCGCATGCCAATTTCCAGGCCCCAACACCACATACAACAAAGGCGTTCATGTGGCGTTTGTGTTTTGCAATTCCCGAAAGGTGATGAAACAAGGGAAATCCGCCCGTCATCGACCGCAGCGAGGTCCGAGTGGTCGCGACGATCAGCCTCGGGAGGATCATCAGAGGAAATGCTGGTAATTTATTCTGTTGGGAACGGGTTTCCCGATCTTTGAAATTGGAGGAAGGAAGGATGGAGGAAAGAGAGGGAGGGAGGATAGGGATCAAACTGCCCAACGCGCAGCCCTGTCGCTCATCGCAAACAATCTTTGCGCCTGATAAACTTACGGAATCCAATGTCACGGAAACGAGGCCCACGCCCGCGATTCTGCATGTGTGTCAATCAGCATCGTAAACACAGCCAGCTCCTGAAAAGAACGCAGGCCTCCCAGAAAGCCAAAGTCTAAAAATAATGGCCGGCCAGTTCAACGAAAGTCTATGCAATGCGACGCACATGCATGGCGCATGGATTGAAGGATAAGCCAGCAGCGGCGCCTGCAGGAGGGCAGGCAGTTCCTTAGACTCCGCCCTTTTCTGTTTCCATTTATCTTTTTTGGCGCGCACGCCGTCGGTTGCGCCCTCTGCTGCTGCTGCTGCTGCTGAAAGGAGGCGCGCCCGAGAGGAAATCTAGCACGTGCATGCTCGCTTCGTTGCTGTCGTTGTTGTCTACGTACGTGTGCCGGCAGGAATGTTGGCAGGAACCCGGGAGTGGCAGCAGTGCTGTGCCGTTGCCGCCCGGTCTCGCGGAGGCCGCGTTGTGCCCACCCGGACGGGACAAGGGAGTTGGGGGTCTGGATGCGGAAAGCTTATCTGGGATCTTCCTTCGGTTTGGTTTGGTGAGTTGTGGTTCATGTGGTTTGGCGCGGAAGAAACATGCATCTGGGTGTGATGATGAGGCTCTGTTCATATTCAGCCTGGAATTATTTTTGGAAGGGTAGAGAGGAGGGTTCGGAGACGGAAGGATACTGCGCTCCGAACCAGACTCGGGAGGTGAGGCTCTGGAAATACGTGAGACCAATGGGATTTATATAAAAGATGTTTCGGTTTAGAGGGATCTCTCGCAAGAGTGGTATCTAATGCAGTAGTGAAAAATGCTAAGAATTGGAAGAATATCAACAATGACCAGCCAAAGGGGCTTTCCCATCCGGGACAAGATTGCCTTCGGATAGTAACAGATGTGCGCCGTGAAACAAATTTGCAGAGACTCCATAATCCAAATCCAAAAGCAGCGCAATCCATAGCCTCAGATCGAAACCATTCCATCCTCTAGACGTCCTGATCAACGTCGTCCTCCATCATACTCGCTGTAAGCAAAACGTTGGCATCCTCGCAAAGATGGGTATCGGACTTCCGCTGAAAACGACTTTTGATCCGCCGCGCCAAAACAAAACCGATCTGCGAAACGCTCGATAAAAGACAAAAAGCTCTCATGTAATTCCGATCAAAGAATGACCCGTAGGCCAAGAGAAGAACCATGCTGATGGCTGCAAGAGTAAAAACAAAAGCCAATACTTGTACAGGGTTGATAGGTAAGCAACACCTTGCCCTGCCATCAGCATCATATGCAAAAAAAGTTGAAGAAGCAGGCCTCGCAATGGCGTCGACCAGGTTGTAAAAAAAGGATTAAACTCCGCCGGATGGTTGTTCGAAAATAACTCCGTCCAGTAACGCGGCAAAGGGGTATCACAAAGCGGATCGCAATGCAATGATAAAACGGAAAGAGTCCAAGGATGAGGGAGCAAGGGCAGGGAAGCCCTGTCGCGAAACAAATTGGGTCCATCCGAGATGACCGAGGTCATCGTCTAGGCGCTAGGGTCACGGGTGATGGGGAGGCAGTTGGCGTCGTAGCGGACCAACCAGGTGCGGATGTGCTGCATGAGCTTCTCGGTGGTGCGCAGCTCGCAATCGCGATCGAACATGGCCTCAACAAAGGCCAAGCCGCTGCTCTTGCCCATCTGACGCTTGCCTTCGTGGTCCTTCTTGGAAGCCTTCCACATGTAGGACTCGCAGATCTTGAGCAACTTGTTGAAGCGTTGCCAGATGCGCTCGCCGGAGTCGAGGAACTCGTCGAGCAGGTCGCGTGAGGCTTGCGAGCGGACTCGGTTCATGACTTCCTCGGCGATCTTGATCTTGTGGGAGAGGTTGATGAGGAGGACCCAGAGGTCGCCGGCCTCCTCGGCCAATGGGGATTGAGCGCCGTAGAAGAAGGCCGACCAGTCGTAGATCCACTTGCCGAGGGAGTCGGCGTCGAAGACGCTTCCTAGAAGCAGGATGGGCTCCTCACTCGGGTCCCAGAACTTGATGGAATAGCCAGCTGGGATGTTGTGGCGCGCGGCGTCGGCGGCAGTGGCCTCGCGCTTCTCCTTGGTCGCCGTCCTGGGTCGCTGAGGTTGCCGAGGTTGCGTGGGCTTGGCAGCATGGTGAGCTCCGAAGGAGGCCCGGCGAGGTCGTGGGTCGCTCGGCTGTGCGGCCGGTTCATAGACACGTTCCTGATCATGGTATCGGTGATCAGTGGGGGACTCTCGGTAACTCTGATAACGATAGTACGGCGGCGGCCGCGGTTCATGTTGCTCGTAGCGCGGCAGATACTCGTCCGACCGACCATGGAAAGGGTCATCGCCGTGGCGTGGTCGCGAGGGGTATTGCGTATAGCTTGAGTAGTACTCGCGCTCATGGCCGCCATACTTGTCCGTCGGCACTCGGTAGGCATGAGTGCTCTCACGAACACGTTCAGAGTCACTTACATAGTCGGGTCTGCGCGCCGTCTTGGGCGGTGCTGAGGAGTAGTAGGCGTACTCGGGGGACGTGTAAGTGTAGACCTTGCGAGGGGTTGTGTTGGTCGATGTGTAGGCATAAGTGCCATCTCCCGTGGCCCTCCGGGCATGGCCTTTGGGTGGAGGAGTCGCGTAAGTGGTATGCCTTGGAGAGTAGTAGTGGCCTCCGGCATATTGAGGAGTGGCCGGCGGGGTCCGGTAGTCATATCCTGTTTGGAACCCGGCTGGAGGGATAGGATATCCTGCTGTCTGGAATGATGCCATCGCGGCTCGATGGCGAGACGTCCAGACGCGCCTCTAACTGGAGAACGGGGGACTCGGAAAGCGCTTCAAACTCGAACGGAGGTCCAGGAGATTTTACCTGGGACAACGAGGTGTGTTCTGTGGCGGAGGCGGGCGAGAGAAAAGAGATTGTCGAGGTCCGGTTGCTCTTCGTCCGTACATTTGATGGTCCGCTGGGAAAATTGACTTGCAAGAAGATGCAAATCAAGAAGAATGAGATCCTGTGGAAGATCCCGTGATTTGTCCTATGGAAATGGATCGACTATGGATCCGTCCGGGTTAGTAAAAAGGTTTGGAGTGGCGATGGTTGGAGAATGGTGATGATTTTTTGCCCTTTTGGAAGGATATAGCAGAGGAGAGAAAAAGAGCAGGCTGGAGTGTGGGCACGGCGTGGAATAGTAATATGGGCGGGACAGAGTGTTGTGCAAGGGGGGGGTGGACAATGAGTGAGAAGTGTGTGTGCGTGAGAATCGACACGGACACACAGACACACACATAAACAAGCACCCACACACCACTTTCTTCCCTTTCAACCTTCTCAACGGGCTAGGCAGTTAACCTTCACCAGGGTAGGGCTAGCGCAGAATTCCCGTCTCTCGCTAGCTGCAGATAAGGGGAGGGACGTGTCAAGTCATGACAAAAGCCCGTCACTCTCCCTCCCGTTCCCGTCTGCCTGTGAATCTGCACGGTCCGCCTCTGTGGCTGAGGGCCGCACGATGATGATGATGATGTGCAAGTGAGAACGAGAGTGGGAAATACGATGAAACTGCTCCACTTACGCATGCGACGCGCCCGGGTTACTCTTGTGATGCTGCTGATGCGAGGATCGGGTGCCGTTTCCGACGACGCCAAGCTTTATGCGGCAGCTGGAATGGAAATCGCACTGCAGCTGAAATGGCCTCCTCCGGTTGGGAGCCAGGCGCCTTCCGTGCGTGGGTTGGGAGATGCTGTCTGTGTGCGGTGAGCAAAGATCCCGCTTGGTGTTTTATGTATGTATCCCCGGACAAATCGTAGATCAGAGATTCCACGTCCGCCCGGTGATTCGTCCCAGGGAATTTCGAAAAATGATCCTGGGATTTTTCGTTGTGTGGTGTGGGAATTCTTACCTTGGCCTTGGTAATCACAACGGTCGGATGACCGATGAGCCGCAAGGATACCGTCGGTGGGAATCTTCCCGCGCACACTGGAAATGACTCGAAGGGTTCGGACGTTTGCGATGCTGCGCCCGACTCGCCGCGCCAGGCGATGAGCGTGCGATGGGATTTACTGGAGCGGGTTCACTGGTGATGATGGTCGACGTATGGGTTGCCAACGTGTTCGCTGGTCAAGGCTGGCTCGTTGCAATCGCAATAGGTCGGGACAGAGCGACCGAACTTGCAGCGCTGCGATGCCGTCCTTCTGCACCGTGGCGCTGATGCCCAACAGATGCCGCACTGCCTGCTTCACTGGCCTGGAGGCCTGTATGTAGGCGCGGCGAAGCCACTCCGGGGCAGCAGAGATGATTCCTGCAGCTGCAGGATGAGAGAGCGCGCAGCTGTGGTGCAGCCCAACGGGGAGCTGGGAATGAATGCCCACCAACCTGCAGGCGTTGTGATCGGTGGACGAAAGGGCAATATCGTTTGGAGGAAATTGACGACGATGACGACGACGACGATGATGGTGATTGTGATGTGAAGTAGGGAAAAGTGGGCAGATACCAGCAGATGTAATTAAATCCCAAACACGGCATCCATGGTCGTAGATGTGGGGAGGTTTATGAACACGATCGTAATAACGATATATATCGGCAATGTATGGAAATACAGTGCAGGTGATACGGTTGAACCCCTCCAGGTGGGTCTCTGAACCATCGATGATGATGAGTTCGGTACAAGTGAGACTGAGCATTAACCTTTCCTGAACCGCCTGCACAGTAAGCACGCACACGTTGCAGCACACACGCATTCCGATACAAGCAAGATCCGGTGTCCCTGTTGATCATCACACATCAAATGGGCGCGTAAGTGGGACAAATTGATTGCTCACCCGCGCAAGAAGGCTGGGACGGCAGTGATAGACAGGCACAAGACAGTGGGGCCACCGGGATTAGCGAGGCAAAGCGGGCGCCCACCTTGATATTGATACCTACCTAGGTAAGTAGGTAATTGTCACAGTATTGATCATTTGCTGATGAGCTGCCCTCGTTATCATGAGTGCACGGTGGTGATACAGTCAGTATTGGTGACCCACATCCCTCGCACTCGCACAGAAACCGGACAAACATTCACGTATCAACCGAAACGCGCGCGCACAATGACACACTCACATAGAGGCTCACACACACACATGCCTCTCAGTCATGGGCGTCTCCACTGGCCAAAACTTGAGGGAGCACAGTGTGACGAACCAGAAAATGCCTCTGCACATGGAAGCTCGATTGGACAAGACTGACGGAGAGCGGGTGTGGGTTCTCTGTCGTGGGATTTGGACACACATCACGAGGTGTGATACCCCAAGCGGCGTTGCGCACATGCGACATTGTGTGGATGCGCACAAGACGTGATGCCGCCGAGTACTGGTGCTGTGCTGTGCTGTGCTATACTGCGCTGGACATTCCAGCAAATGGCCGTCTCTCCCCCTCTTGTGCGGTACGTATAGCACAGTGTGTTTATCTCATTCCAGTAGTTTAGAACAGCCATCGAACACGGGCGGTTAACGATAAGAGGAAGAAGCACCTGATCTGACCCTGGCGTGAAGTTTGAACCGTCATGATCGTGGACAAATCCATGGATATCCGATCGCCTAGGCGGGCCGAGAGCGAACGACGCTTGATCCATTTGCTGTCGCGGTGTCGTATTGCGTCGTTCCAGCCCGGACGTGCAGGACCATGCACGGAGCCTGTGCAGCAGCCAGTGCGTCGAAACAAGGCGTAAACCTCCTTCCCCCTGTGAAATCAATTGTTATGATTAGTGCCTGGGCGTCGACGGCCGGCGATGATGATGATGAGGAGGTGAGCCTGGAGAGATGTGCGCCCACCACCACCACCACCACCACCACCACCACCACCAACAAACAGCTGTGACGAGATAACGACCGTGCTCATTGCGCCGTCGATGGACCATCACAATCACAAACACGGGACTGTTCAAAAAGTCGATCGGCATACAGTACGCACAGTAAATTAATGACAATCCCTACAATACCACAGCATGTGGTGCGGCATCCGTTGGTCGATGCAGCAAGCCAGAGGGTAGAGTAGGGGCAACGTCATTCCGCTCCGTCGGCTTGGAAGCATGGCTCTTGTGCGATCACTCCCATCAATTCAGTTGCCTGCCTGCCCTATCGAGATCTCCCTGTCTCCCTCCCTGTCTCCGTCTTCGTCTGCCTGAGGTGCTCGTTTGTTCGCTGCTCCGCCGGGACAGGAAGGCGACACAGATCGCATGACATGTGGTGCTCCTGTACATACTGCGGTCCACCCACATCGACTTGACCTCGCTACCCATGTGAAAATATGTATTCCGTCGTCCGTGCAGGGTTGGTCTGTCTCTTCTGATCGGGCTGGCATGCTGTGGAGTCCCTGAGATGGAGAGGCCACGGGAAAAGCAAAACATTCCACCCTCGTAAGAGGCGCCCATCGAGGTTGTCCCGCTTCGCATTTTCGCGAACATGACGCATGAGAGCCTTTGTCTCGTCTGAGAAGCCAATGGTGCTGGGGTCTTCGTGCGTGATGGATGCTTACACCGCGCACGAGATGTGTCGCACGGCCGACGTCCGAGGAGGACGATATCAATGTTCACGGGAATGCACATGACGCCAAGACATCTCGGAGGTTGTCACTGCACCGTACGGCAACAATGCCAAAACCCCCCCCTCCAAATAAAAAAAGCCTTGCATCGTCACGCAGACGGACAAGCAGACAGGAGCATGTGTGATCCTGTAATGCACTCGCGCACGCACCTCCGGTAGTTACGCACGCATGCACGCATGTGAATGCAGCCCGCCTCGTGCTCGCTATTGGGTTCCAGCGAGAAGGATCAGCCTTTCGCTCGTCTCTTCCCCGAAGCCCCCGGGCCGGGCTCCAAGATGAGCGCGGAAGCCACCAGCCGTTGATCTTCTGGAACGGGGGGCCGTGTCGTGTGTGGGCATTTGCCTAGTCGCCGTTTTTGTCATCACACAATCTATGGGCGTCCATCATCTCTCATAAACGAGATCACCCACTCCGCCTGCTCCAGCCACCGTCAGGCTTCGGCCGACCCTCCGCCGCAGGGTGGAAAGCAAATCTTTTGGCTTTCTCGGCATTCCCAAACGCACACACGCACACGCACGCACACAGTCGAAATTGGCACGGTTCATCCTCCTCCTCCTCTTTCTCCTTTTCGAATTTTCATTGGGCACTGACCAGACCATGGGAGGAAAAATGATCTGCCTGGCCGAGGTTATTTCTCGCCTGGGGATTTTGGGGTCGATTCCGAGCGTTCCGAAACCTGCGACGCGTCAGGCCTCCAGATGGGCCGCCCTTCACACACCGTTGATAGCTGTTGCCCAACAGATTCCTCCGTTTCCCTCCCAGATATCAGCCTGGTCGAGCTGCTATCTTCCAACTGCATCCCGGGATGTTGGTCCGCCTGTGTTGTCCTTTGCGACAACGCCTCTGCATCGTCTCGCGCGCGCGCGACGTAGGTAGTGCGAAAGCAGCTCGGCGTCATGCTGTTCATTGGCCACGACGACGTGCATAAGTTCGAAGCTTGTCATCGGGCGCGCGATGATTGGACGATCGACGCCCATGATTCTGCGTCCCTACCCAAAAGCTGCCGCCAAGTATAACATCCTCCGACATCCCATAAAGGCGGTGGACGATTTCCGTGACTCCATCGTCGTGTTTTCGTTTCCCTTCCCTCTCAACGGAAATTCTTCCCTGCGCTACACAGCGATCCTCCTCGCGCGCCCGCGCATGGGAGGACAGGCTGAGGACCGCCCTCCGAACTTCGGTCGCCGCGATGGTTCGACCGTTGTTCTTCGAAAACAGCACGTTCTGGTCCAACTCGCTGGCAAGGCTGGCAAAAGCCCAGATCTCCCAACGTTGGTGCTTGGCTCACCCAAACCGTGGACGCCCGTGCGGACGAAGCTAATGATGGTGATCGGACGGGCATCATCTGCCTGTCCCGAGACGTCTCGTCTTTGATGGTCAACAGGCTCGGATAGCGCCTTCGTCCAGCCCGAAGCGGTACAGACCAACGGTCCGGCGCAGCTCTGTGTCAGTTGCAACGCCCGAATTTGGTATTCAGGTGAGAAGGTGATGCAGATTGTTTTTGGACGCCACCGGGAAAGGCATGAAGGACTAGAGAAGGATGGGTGATGGACAGCGCAGCCGTGCATCGAGGTTCGCTCCTGCAGACGACGAGACGCTCCCCGTCACCCAGCATTAGTCTGGGTTGTGTATGTATGCGTCCATGGCGTGCGTGTGTCTAGTCTGTCTCATCACAAGCAAAGCCCGAATCCCATCATGCCCACACGCGACACATCTGATATGAGTAATTGTGACACAGCCCGAATGACCTGCCTGGACCGGAACACTTCCCGAAGAGGCATTGTTATGATGAGCTTCCTTACCCAGACCAATCTGTCCCCAGGATCATGCTGGTTGGTGTTGGGCGTACGAAGCGAGCCAAAACTGTGGTGGAACATTGCAGCCCGCCGCTTATTACCCAAGGAGCACCTCTTATCAATAGCTAGGTAGCCTGGACAACCAACAAAGCTGTCAACCTTCCTGGCTATCGCAAGCACTTGGCCAATATTCAATGTGCGGTCTCGATCGAAACGTGACCTGATACACACGCAGGATATTGACTTGGCCGAAAGGGACTGAATGCAAACGGGTCATGCGCCCTGTGTGTCCTCCGTGTGTGTATCTGCATCGACGGCGGTGGTCTAGCATGTCGCAGCCAGGACAACCCCAAAACTCTATGCCTTCACCACCCTGCCTGCAGCCATTGGGATCGTCCGCGAAATGAAGCTTGCGATGCGTCGCTTGTCACACCGCATTTCGAAGCAATCCACATGCATCGTGCCAAGGCCGTCAAGCCACAGACAGCGCACCTCCCTCCGTCCAGCATTTCGGCGAGTGATGATAAGCTGACAAACATGACCAATGCATCGTCACGGGTGATCCTCTAGTTGCATCGCCCGACTGCGCTCGATGGTTGACCTCTGCGGCCGGAGCAGCGCACCGTCCGACGCTGCATGCAGGGTTGGAGAGGCATCGACTACTGTAGCCCCTCTGCGCGTTGCGGTGATCTGGTGGGACCCGATACTGGTCGGCCATCGGTGAGGGGTCACTTGCATATCCAAACAAACAACCGAGACATGCTCCGAAATAACTTTCAGCGGGTTTCAATGGATTGTATGGATAGATCTTATAGCTCACACACCTCAGAAAATGGCTCCTGTGAAGCTGTTATGACACGTAACAGTGAGTTGGGTGTTGCTAGTGTGGAGTACCGCTGCAATTCTGTCCAGGGTCTGCCTTCGACGGCTTGATTGAGAATCTCGAAATCTACCTGGGCACCTAGGTAGTACCATAACATCCCTCGCCTATGACCAAGTTACCGGCATGCGTTGAGTAGTTGCTGAAGGCTTTTCACTCGTCGTCCACGTCGAGGATGAAGACCTCGAATGATACTCATGTCGTTTCCACCGACCGTAATTCCAAATGCGTATGTGTCGTCCTGTGCGGCTGAACGCCCGCATGACGGCGACTCGGTCCTCCGTCGGCGTCTGAGAAGCTCAACGCTCAGGACAACGATGACGGGAACGTCGTGAGTACAAGCCGCCTGCCGTCACAATCAAGCACACCTCGTGACGCCGCGAGCAAAATACACATGCCTTCAAGTCCGGCCTTCGTGCTCGTTCCTGGAGCCTGGCATCGTGCCACTTGCTACGACCGGGTGCGCGACATTCTCAAAGCTAAACATGACATTGAATCCTTCGCCGTGACGCTCCCCTCCACGTGTGGTGATCCCAATGCCACCCTCAAAGACGACATCGACGCCACGCGGGCGATCATCACTGATCAACTAAGCAAGGGCCGCGACGTTGTGGTGGTCGCTCATTCGTACGGTGGCGTGGTCGGCAACAGCTCCATCAAGGGGCTGACGAGACCGAAATCAGGGGGTCATCGCGAACCCGACAGCGAAGTTCGCGATCAAGGACATGTCATCGGGCTGGTCTTGCTCACCACGGGCTTCATATTCACCGGCCTCGCCATGATGGATCCGTTCTGCGGCCTCCCGATGCCGTTCTTCCGCAAGAATACCAACACCGGCTTTGCGGAGCTGCGCGGCTCTCCGATCCATCATTTCTACCACGATCTGCCCCGCGATGAGGCGAACGCCGCGGTGGGACAGTTGATGCCGCACAGCCTCAAGTCGCTCTACGAAGGCGGCGAGCATGCCTACGCGGGCTGGCAGGACGTCCCCGTGTGGTACATCGCCGCCACCCGCGATCAAGTCCTCCCGATCGCCGCCCAACGTCTGGGAGTCGGGCTCGCGAGGGGTCAAGGCGGCGACGTCACGGTGCGTGAGATCGAGTCGAGCCATTCCCCGTTCTTGAGTCGACCGGAGGAGTTCACCGGAATCCTCGTCGCCGCCGCCGCCGAGTTCGGGCGCAGTGGTGTCGATGTGGAGCATTCCCGGCGCCGCCGCGAGGCTCAGCTGGTCGGACTCTGGCCGCAGAGGTGGCTCCGCGCTGGCCTTTTCATGGGCACGGGCGAGATGATCGGGAGGGTCATTGCTGGTGTCGTCTGGCTCCGGAGGCTGTGGCGATCATGATGTCGGGAATTTTAATGTCTTGGACGAGGCACTTCACGAGAGACTTTGCGATCATTTTATACTCCAGGCAGGGGCGATTCAAGGATACTGGACATCGAGAGAACCCTTCAGCCTCCGTCGTTCTTGTGGTAGGTCGTCTACCGTGTCCCACACGACGACGGACATTGAGGTTGGGCACTGTTTCCTCACGACCCGATATTTGTTGGCCCTCAGAGGGCTCGGTTTGAGCCAGCGACATCAGGCCTTACAACCCAGAATGGTCCCAACATGCCTTCGTAGAGCGGAGTCACCCATCTGAGCACATTACGATCGTCTACATTTCCGCTCTTGGGGTACCTAGGGTTGGCGTCAGAAGTCGCTGATTCTGTTGTGATGGCAAGGTAGCAAACGGGAGGTGTCGTATGTCAACCATGCATGACGTTCGGTCGATCAGACAAGACATGTCTACCACGTGGAGGAGATCGATGTGTGAAGATACGTAGGTAGGGAGGTATTCCCGTTGATGGTTCCCAGAGGAAGGATTCGCTGCAGGCCAGGATGCATGTGTCCATAACAATGACATGCACTAACGCGGGGAACCCCAACGCGGTCCATACCCCAACGCGGTCCACAATTTTGAACACAACAACGCGTCAACTTCAACACGCAATGGCTACACCAAAACGCGTGCAATCGTCCCTAAAAGAGGGGAGTCTATTGCTTGCGATGTCAGCTGTCAGATCAGGTGCCAGCCGCTCCGTAGCAGCGGCAGCGAGAGACTATAAGGTCTCAAAAACGACGTTGCTCCGGAGACTCAAGGGAATCCCCTCTCGAGAAGATTGGAAGCCAGG